>NC_029790.2:43535484-43535885 GCF_000816755.2 Arachis ipaensis
AAATTTCATAAATATTTTTAATATTTTTTTCATATATAATTTTTGTAGATAAACTATGGAGGGTTGAGTGATCTCTACGAAGCGCACTAAAAAATTCATACAAAATGAAGGTTACTGGTTGCATTGTTAATAAATAATAGACAATTTCGTCTTTTTGAGTGGATAGATCTTTTCATCTTAGAGAAGATGAAATTGGCACGAAATATAATGGTTGGGTAAGCTGATTATCCTAATTATTTCATATTCGAACGTAAAGGCGGCACAAGTTAATTAACACTTCATCACATTCTGTTTTTGGAGTTTGGTTACTTATATAGGTAAGTGACTACTAGCTACTAGTGACACACACACACAAAGGTACGTGACTAACTGACTACTAGTTAATTCCAACGAGGATCTAT
>NC_029790.2:43536109-43545174 GCF_000816755.2 Arachis ipaensis
CAATGATCTATATATATATATATATATATATATGAAAGATTTTTAAGTGTACTGTTATATCGGTGTATCAGTGATTTTTAACTATTGATTATATATTATATATATTTTTTATAATTAAGATCAACGGTTAAAAATAATTGAAATACCGGTATGACGGTACACTTAAAAATTTTCCTATATATATATCAACGAAGCTAGAGTACAGAATACGACTAATTTTTTTTTATATTGAATTATTATTGGTGTTTTTCATTAATATTATGATGTTTTGGTGTAATACAGTGATATGGGATAAAAAGAAATCGTAAATAACAATTTTAAATAAGACAAAAAATTAAAAAAGTTAACAAAAATTATGAATTACGATTTTAAATAAGACAAAAAAATAAGAAATCGTGAGTCACAATTTTAATTTTTTAATTTAAAAAATTGTAATTTATGAAATCGTGAATAACAATTTTTTTTGTTATGCAAATTGTAAGTAACGATTTGTATTGTGCATCACACTTGTGAAATACACCCATTTCAACTCATACCAACATAATACATCCTTTCATTCATCATATAAAAAATAATTAACTACAGAATACACGTTAAATAAATTAAAAAAAATGTATACCTCTTTTTTCTGTAAGGGTTAGATCCTTTAAATAGTTGAAGAGGAACAAAGACATAGACACTAAGAGTCTAAGAGAGTGTATCCGATCCGGATCTTCTATGTCTATCCCTTAATTTCTACTCCACCATTCAAAACATAACACGTTTCTAATTGTTCTCACATAACCTAATTTAGATTTCTTTTTTAATTGCCACTATTTCTTATACAATCATATTAAGTGTATACTAAAATCAATTACAAAAATTTATTATTAGTATAAAATATACATTAAAAATAAATTAAATAATACATATATTTATACATAAATATATAATAACTGATTTTATTGTACACTTAATATTTTTGTTTACAAAAAAATTAGAAAGTCAGTAGTTTTTAGTAATTTTGATCATTATTTGTCCAGCACAAATACTAAATTATCTTCAACAAATAAATTTTACTAATTTATGTGTATAAATTTTAAAAAATATGAATGTAAATTATATTGACTTATTTGTACATAAATTCTGATAAATATAAGTGCAAATTATATATTTTTTATATGCAAATATTACAAATATAAGTGCAAATTATTATTGACTAATTACTAACCCAAAATAATAATATTTATTAGTCAGGCCGTAGCATTAATGTTTTGGTAATATATAATAGCCAAAAATTAAGATTGTGTTATAAGCAGACTTGTGATGTCAAATAAAATAATATTGGAGCCTGGAGGAGCCTGCCCTAGAAATCGACGATTCCAATTAGAAGCTAATATCTAAGTGGTCCTTTACGTGTGTTGTAGTTGTAGTTCATGCTTTTATTTTCAAGTTGTTGAGACAAAGCTATATGTGCAAGCAAAGAGAGAACGAAATTGAAGTTCATGCTATTTGAACATTCAAAAATATATAGACACGTGACACGTGAGTTGTGTACAATAATCAACACAGACAATTCAAAAATGAAAAGAGAAATCAAATACCCAAATTAAAATTTAGTGTGTTATAAAATAAGATTGCAAGGTTGCATATGTAAACCAATTTAATTTGTCACCTAAGTACTATACGTAGTGTTATATACAGATTGTATGATGTGCAAGGATTTGAAGCCCATACTCGAAGAATTGGTTACCAAGACGTCACTACTAACAACATAGTTAGTGCATGTCTCTCTTAAAATGTGAAACGTATATAATGTTTTCAACGTTGATGGCAAGTGAATGACAATATGTATACGTGCCATTTCATTCACTTAATTTGAACCAAATTCAGAATGAAACAAGAAATAAGGACGCTGCAACAGCCTTTAGCTACACATGCAATAGGATTTAACACGCGTCCATATCAAAAATATTATTTATACACCAAAATTAATAATTATATATTTTAGTATAAATATATATATAATTTAATTTATTTTTAATTTATGATAAGTCTGATAAGTCTGACTTGTTGTATAGCTCATTCTATCTAGAGTTGAGCATATCTTTCTCTGGAATGGATAAGATATACATCAACTTCAAGAAAAATAACGACAATAAACACTTGTAAAAATATTCCGACACTCAAGTTAATAAAAATAAGAAATTGGTATAATATTATTCAAAGTAAATAATGTACCTTTTACGTATTTAATATTTATGATGATTTTGTATTTATCGAGGATTACCTTTTCGGAGTAATTGAGATATTTTCCTAATATTTTGATAACCACTTTCAATCTATTTTTAAATAGTTTTGTTGTAGCAGAAATTCTCTCTAATTAAAATAGATCACGTTCTATTTATTTTATTTGAATTCTAATTTATAGGTATAACTGTGTCGGGTTATAACTTTTTTGGGTCGAGGTATAGGTTTTATTAGCGAGTTATAGAAAATGAATCAAAATTTATTCTCTGAGTAATGGGTGGTCGTTACTGAATAATACAGAATGAACCAGATTATAACGGCCGAATTATTCATCTAATGACTTGATAATTAGAGTCATAAAATCTTTAACATTCTTTTGACTTAATTTTTCGAATTATAGCTTATAGCCGCTGAGTTATAATGACCATGTCAATCTATATTTTATATTTCAATAATTTTGGTAATTTTATTTGAATCCGTATATATACAAAAATAGTATTGGTCGTGAGCTGCAACCGGGAATATTGTCATTTGGATTATCCAATTTACACATACATTGTACTTAAGAGCATCACTTGGGAGAAAAAAAAACAATTCAATTAAAAAAAATCAGCATTTTTTGGCTTTTTTTTTACATAAATTAAAAAAAAATTAATTGTAACACATATATAGATTTAAAATAAAAATTTTAAAAACTAAAAAATCACTTTGTTTAAAGTTAAATTCAAAAATAAAAATATTAGAATCAAATCTAAAAAAATTTTAAATCCTAAATCCCAAATTCTAAAACTATAAATCATAAAATATTAAATCTCTAAATCCTAAACTCTAAAATTCTAAATTTTAAATTCTAAACTCTAAATCCTAAAATTATAAAATTCTAAATCCTAAATTAATCTCTTAATAAGAAATTGATATAATTAGTATCAAAGTATGGAGAAAATTAAGAAACCTAATAAATTGAGAAAGTGAAGGGGAAGTTACAAAAGTGATCAAAAAAATCTTTATTCCTAAATTTAAATTAAATTTAACTGGATATAATTTTCTTGGAGTAGGAAAATGTGTGGTTAAAAATTATTAAAATTAAATTATTATTAGATACAAAGGTCGAATAAAGGCTAATACATTAGAGGATAAATAATTTTTCTGAAAAAAAATTTAAAAAAAGAAGCCGTATCATACAACTGAACTTGAAATAGTTATTATGAGAAGTTGAATCATGTCAGTGATGTATACAGATAGGGATTTGGAATAATAAGATAAAGAATTTGGAATTAATGATTAGTTTATCTCATGTTTAAGTAATTCTCTTAAGTTTTTTCTAAAATTTAATTTTTAAAAATTAATGAAAAGAGACAAAATTAATTCACATTATTGACACTAGCTAGATGGTGTACTAATGAACACTCATGCAAGTTTGTGTTATATCTTGATCTAACTAGTGAGAAGTTTGCAATGATCTATAACACCACAAATCACATGTTCTTACTTTACCTACTATATTACTTTTATCCTTACATTATACATGAATCAACCCCATAAATATATTACATATTATGCCTTTGCAATATAATAAGTGATCACTTCTTCCATGTTGATGAGTTCCTAACTCTGCATATTAGTTGAAACTGTCTATCTTTTTTGTTAATTGAAACTGCATATTTTTCCTATTATTTGAAATGTTCTATTTTAAAGAAAACCCACAAAACCCACTTATTAGTTAGGAATTTTAATGGTGCTCACAAAAGTAATGCTACATTATTATTTGAAAATGAATATTGTCATTCTTATTTTAATAATATCATTATTTTCTTATAAGTTTATGCAAACACATAATATAAAAAAATTATATATAAAATGACATTATCAAAAATAGGAATCACATTAATTCTATTACTTAAGAAAACTTCTACGCCTATTATTTGTAATTTAATGGAAGTCCAAGAAACCAAGCAGAGGAAAGGAAGCTACTAGTTATTTCTCACACTAAGAAGGAACAATGTGATTCGTGTAAATTTTCTTACCGCGAATATTCAGAATGTCTGTCTATATAATGCTACACTCGCTTTCATTTCCCTTCCTCTTTGAATTCCTCACGTTCCTAGTTTCACTTACGCCTCAACGCAGCAGCACAAAGGTGCGTAACTCTTTTTTCCTTAGTTTCTCTCGCATTTCGATAATCGCTTGCTCATTATCATTCAGAATTCATCTACTCATGATCAATCTATAACTGCATTTTTAGTTGTTTTCAGATCTTCGATCCAAATTTCACAATGTCTGCTTCAGAATTTGCTTTTTTTCGCCTTGATTAGGTCTAGTGCTTAATTGCTAATAAATTGATTGTGTTGTTCTTCTGGTTCTTCTTGTTTGGACGTGTGCGGAATTATTCGTTTGTTATTATTGCCATTATCCAAATCCATTTGGATCTGCTCCGCATTATCGTTATCTGGTATAAAATATTTGTGGCTCTCGATTTCTGCAGCTCATTGGGATCTATATGTCCTTTCTCTTTTTTTTTTGTGTTTGTGATTTTTTTTTATTTGCTTGGTGATTATGCTTGCATGAAGTGATAATAAAGTGAAATTGTAATTCTCTAGTGAAAGCTCAGAGAATTGAGAGGTCGGTTATGCGGTTTTTGATCTATTTTATCAGGCATGAAACGAAGTAGCTTTTGCAAATAAATAATTGCAAGCTAGTAGAAGCCAAAACTATCGCTACCTTTCCTAGATCATTAGATTAACTATAAATCAACGTGTCGACTTTACTTAAAATTACGCAGTGCTTGATTCCTGTTGTAAACATTTCACATCGTAGATCTACATACGATTCAATGATTTCATCACAGATTTAATGTGATAATGAAATCTAATTTCATCTTCATTGACCTGAGATGTAGACCTGAGATGTATATAAAGTATGATAGATATAACAACAAATCAACTGTACAAGTGCAACTCCTAACTCACGAACTCTGTTATACTGCTTAACTTCATTATATTCAAAGAGATTTGGCCAAAAGGTTATCTACGATCATTATTGCTTTACATGGAGCTATAATGGATGACAACTTATGCACTAATCAATCGATTAAAACATATTTGAAGGTGCTACAGAAATTTGATATTTGTTAATTTCATGCATTAGAATGTACATTGTTTACTCTTGATTATTGTTTTATAGATTATTCATTAAACACATTTCAACATATCTTTTCTCACCTGACACCCTTTTTCCTTATTTAATGCCAGATATGGAGACCTTTCTCTTCACCTCCGAATCTGTAAATGAAGGTCACCCTGACAAGATCTGTGACCAGGTTTCGGATGCCATCCTTGATGCTTGTTTGGAGCAAGACCCAGAGAGCAAGGTTGCCTGTGAGACCTGTACAAAAACCAACATGGTTATGGTCTTTGGTGAGATCACAACCAAGGCAAATGTGAACTATGAGAAAATAGTTCGAGACACTTGCAGAGGCATTGGGTTCGTTTCAGCTGATGTTGGTCTTGATGCTGACAACTGCAAAGTTCTGGTCAACATTGAGCAACAGAGCCCTGATATTGCCCAAGGAGTTCATGGTCACATGACCAAAAAGCCTGAGGAAATTGGTGCTGGTGACCAGGGACACATGTTTGGCTATGCCACAGATGAAACACCTGAGCTAATGCCACTTACTCATGTCCTTGCTACTAAACTTGGTGCCAAGCTCACTGAAGTTAGAAAGAACAAAACATGCCCATGGGTGAGACCTGATGGAAAAACACAGGTTACTGTTGAGTACAAGAATGATAATGGAGCCATGATCCCGATTCGTGTGCACACTGTCCTCATCTCAACACAACATGATGAAACTGTCACCAATGACAAGATAGCCAGCGATTTGAAGGAGCATGTAATAAAACCTGTCATCCCAGCTAAATACCTTGATGACAAGACTATCTTCCACCTCAACCCTTCTGGTCGTTTTGTGATTGGTGGACCCCATGGAGATGCAGGACTAACTGGCCGTAAGATCATCATTGACACCTATGGTGGTTGGGGTGCTCATGGTGGAGGTGCCTTCTCCGGCAAGGACCCAACCAAGGTTGATAGGAGTGGTGCATACATTGTTAGGCAAGCAGCAAAAAGTGTGGTAGCTTCAGGGCTTGCTCGACGCTGTCTTGTGCAGGTTTCTTATGCAATTGGAGTCCCAGAGCCACTCTCTGTTTTTGTAGACACCTACAAAACAGGAAAGATTCCAGACAAGGACATATTGGCTCTGATTAAGGAAAATTTTGACTTCAGGCCAGGAATGATTGCCATCAATCTTGACCTCATGAGAGGAGGCAACTTCAGGTACCAGAAGACTGCTGCTTACGGACATTTCGGACGTGACGATCCTGATTTCACTTGGGAGACGGTGAAGATGCTCAAGCCCAAGGCTTGATGAAATAACCAGATTACAGGTGGTTATCATCGCAGCCATCTTTCAGACTTTGGGTAAACAAGAAAATAAAAGGAGCTTCAATGCGTACCTCTTATTGAAGATTACGTTTCAGTTTGATGAGGAACGAGGGTTAGACATGCTTCTTAGGCGGATACATTAGTAAAATAGGAGCTTGCAGCATTAGCTGCCTCTTTTTTTTTTCGGTTTTACCACTTCAGATTTCTTAATCCGTTGCCGATTCTTTTCCCATTTCTGCTGTTGATTGTTTTGCAGCCAATCTCGTGTAGTTGGTGTAAACTTAAAATGCAATCTACGTGATATTTTTTTATCAATTTATGAAGCTGTTTACCTCATAAAAGGACGGTTTATATGGTTGTAGTTTCAAATGGAGACATTCAATACTGGGTTTGCCTGAATATTCACTGAATTGTTCATGATTCACAATGTTACATCTACTGAAAAATTGCAAGCATGTTACTTAACTCGGACAATAAAAATGACATTGTATAGTGTACTCAAGAGTGCAACCAGACGCGATCACGCAGCCTCTCTTCTCCAGCACCATACATTTCATCTACCTTTTCACCATCTCGAAAAAATTGAAAAGTAGGGGTGTATCGAATGTGTTGAGTTGTTTCTGGGCATTCATCAATATCTGCATAGAGGAAGGAGAGCTTTGGAAAATTATTGCTCAATCTATGGAATGCAGGGAGGATTTCACTGCACACGCGGCACCTGAAAAACAAGGAAACTAGATCATTCATAATCTCCTGTTCTATATTTCAATTTCACACAACCAACTTACAAGTTACAACAATCAAGTAAGCCTAAATGGTAAAAGATGCTACCTGTTTTTGTGTTCACTTAACATCAGTTTCCATTATTATATTGATTCTTAATTACTTGTATAGTAATATAAATCAAACATATTCAGAGAAGAGATAAACATACCAAGAGGCGCCATAACTGATAACAGCCTGCAAAAAAAATAATCAAACATATGTCATTAGAAATTGCAGAAAGATGAAGGGAAGAGATTGTTGGGAAATGGGAAAGGGGTGGTTACGGAAGTTTTGGAGGATTTGATGTTGAAGAGGATGTGAGAGAGGTCATCGTCGGTGGAAGCAGTTCTGAAGTTGGAATGAGGGGTGAGAGGTAACCCTTCCTTGCTGCTGCTGGTGCTGCTGGTGCTACTTAAGCCCTTCTCCATTCTATGCCTACCGGTAATCAATCCCAATCCAATCCTAGGGATGTATACGTCAATTCAGTAATAGAATTCCAAGAAAGTATGAGTGATATCAAACCTAGTTGTCAGAACTAAACCAATAATCGAACCGGTCAGACTACTAGATCACTAGGTTATTAGTTCAACTAGTGAATCACAAGTTGAACCGGTCTCAAATAAAAATATAAAATCATCAAAATTAAAATTTAAAATACACGTCTTTATTAACACTTTAACAACAATCAAGTCTCAATTTCTAAAAATAATTAATAAAAAAATAGACATCAAATTAATTAGTACTACAATATTTTTTGTTTTTTGGTTTCTATGGTATCTCTTAGCCCGATAGGCGAACAACTAATTCGCCGTAAATTTAAGCTCCATTTAAGGGTTTGCCGCGCCAATGAGTTCCTGCATATTCAAACCCGATACTTGCTTAAGTGGACTAGTGAATTAACCGATAGACTAACCCAAGTTGATTTACTTAAGTAGGATCTTAATTTGACGCAATAAGAGTGCAAACATAACAATCCATAAATTATGTCCAATGAGTTTGTGAGAAGCCATCTTAAAACAATGTTTAAAAAACAATCAATCAATCACAGCACCTATTATCTAATAACACTATCACTGACAAATTCTTCCCATTCCAATCTCTTGATTCACAGAACCTATGAGCATCAATATTACATATAAAATTACAAATACAATTCATCTAAACCTATTACAAATTAAATCAATCAGTTGTACATACAAATACAATTAGCATCAATACATTAAAACAGCAAAAATCCAGTATAAAAATTAAAAATAACTAAAAAAAATAAAAAACTGACCTACAGCAGAAGCATAAACAGAGTCAGGGACGGTTTTCTAACTTGGAGTCGGTGCAGGTTGCGCCGTTGCAGAGCAGGCCACCGGCGAGAGAGGGCAGAGCTTCGAAGAGGAGCAGAGGAGAGCTTGCAGAGGAGCCAACACGATGACGACGGAGGCAGCAGAGGCAGACGAGCACAAGGCTGAGGCAGAGACAGGGGAGGCACGGCACAAACAAGGCGGCCGGAAAGACAGAGACGGAGGTGGCAGAGGCGAGCAAACACTGGCGGCGTGGGGACGCGGCGGAGGAGCCGGCGAGGAGAGTGTGTGAGTCAGATAGAGAGGTGAGAGTGTGTGAGTGAAGCTGTGATTCTT
>NC_029790.2:43545985-43552543 GCF_000816755.2 Arachis ipaensis
ATTACAAAAAAGATGGATACAGTTTTTAATTTTTAGTAGTTTACTGTTTATCTGAATTTTAAAAATAAATAAAAATTTGACTTAATTTAAAAAATTAGACTAATCACTGGTTTTTATAAAACCTGCACTTAGAGCAATTCCAATGGATGAGTTCCAACTCACTTTTTTCGACACGATGGACTTTCATTTCCTGGAGAAGAGAGAAGTTGAGTTTTTTCATGTAGTTCGAGGAGTTCAGCAATTTTTAGGTAATGTTTGTTTTGAAGTATTGAGACAGAGATTGAGAGACTGAAATTTAGTATCATATTTGTTGGTTTAGAGACTAATATTAAAATTTTTGTTTCTATCTCCAAAATTTTAGAATTTCAGTACTTTCAAAAAATGAGACATAGGAGACTAAAATTTTTAGAGATAGAAACTGAAATTTTAATAACACTTTATACCTAAAATATCTCCATTTCAATTAATTAATTCCAATTTTACCCTTTTGTAAATTAAATTTGTAAGAGCCAGAACTTTTGAAAAAGGACTATCATGAGTTAATTTCAAATTCAGTATTTCTGTAGCTTTAATTTCAAAAATTTCTTTATTAAAGAAAATTAAAGCAAGTTTTGATTAATTAAATTTGAAATAAATCAAGATTTATTATCTAATTTTACAATTATTTTTTTGAAAAATAGAGAAATTAATTATATTATTTCTAATTTTTAGATTTGGGCATTTTATTGAAAATAATTTGTAAAGTTGATGAACAAATAGTATTTTTCTATATATGATTAGTGTTGGATTTAATTTAGGTTTCAATTATTATATTATTCCCAATTTTATTTGAAATTACTAAAATACCCTAATTCTAATTATCAAAAATGAAACCCTAATCCCTATCCCTCAGCCGCCACACCCCCAACCCCTCTTCCTTACTCCCAGCAGCAGCGTGCAACAGACCCAGAAGCAGCAGCAACGCTACAATGAAGAAGAAAAACAAAGCAGAAAGTGAAGAGAAGAAGGAGGCCGCGTTGATGCTGCTACCCAATCCGTGCCGCCATGGTCGTCCCGTCCACGGAGCCATGAGTCGCGCCTCTGTCACCGAGAGGAGGAGGGAGAAAACGCGATGCTGGAGGAGCCGCCCAGTCCCTGTCGCGTCGCGCAGCCGCTACAGCCATGCCGTCTTCGTCGTTGCCAGGGGAGAGAGGGAGAGACGAGCGCGAACCAAATCGGGAGGGAGAAGGCGCCGTGTCTAGTAGCTGCCGTCGCGTCGCCGCCGTCGCCCTCACTGCGCCGCCGTCATCCTCGTCACAGAGCCAGCCGCCGCCACTTATGGCAAAGTCAGAGAGAGAGAACTCGGGAACAGAGGAGACAGAGAGCTCTGAGGCTGAGCTGGGGTTCAACCACCGTGCCCAGCCGCTGCTCGCGTCGCCGGCGTTGCCTCCGTCGGAACGGCCATCGCCACTGCCACCATCTGAGTTCGCCGCTGCTGATGATGGTAAGCCGAATCGCAGTCAGAAGAGGGTTCAGGCTACCGCAGGTGCCGCTGCCGGAGAAGGGAGCTACGTCTCTGCAATTCTGACCGCCGGGAGTCGTTCTATGACTTCTGAGACCACCGCCGAAGCTTCTGGCTGTTCTGCCGTCGCCGGAAAACTCTACCGGTAAGGGTTTTAATTGAGGTTTCTGTCTTTTTGGATTTCAAGAAGGTTTTGATGCTGCGTGGTTATTATAGTTGATCCACCGGAGCTTCTGGCCGCTACCGGAGCTGTTGCTGGGTCGGTTCGGAATCGCAGCTCCTCATTGTGTTAATTCGGTAAGTAATTATGTTTCGAAAGCCCCGCGTTAGTGTCCCGTACGTGTATTAAAGTCTTTACGATATTAATGTTCTTAGGATTTAGTAACTAAGGTTGCTTGTTGTAATTTAGAGCTGTTTATGCTGCTGTGAAAATGTGTGGGGCTGTGCTTTGAAGCTGCCGTTGATTTTGGGTCGAGGCGAAAGGATTTCTGAGAGGCGTTTGGATTATAGTTTCAACGTGTCGAGGTAGGGGCTGTTTTCTGAAAACTATATTTTATATATTGGAGTTATTACATATGGATACTGATGTGAGGCAATGCATATTGGTGATTGTATCAGTCTTATGTATTGTTTGGTTGTCTTGAATGATTATGAATGTTTGTTTGACTGGATTGTTGTGCGACTTTGTGAAACGGAATATTTTTGAAGTTGATTCCGTTAAAGATCTGAGATCGAGTCTAATCCGTTGGGAATTGATTTGAGTTGAGTTGATTTCCTTGATAATGTGAAAAATAGAATACACTTTTGGATTCAGCCTGGTTTGCTTTAATTGATTTGGTTTTGATAAATGAATTGTTGCTGAACTATTTCTTTAAGGTTTTGGAAACGAGTTTAATCGGTTGATAACGATTTGATTTTGAAACGGTTTCCTTGAGATATGAAAATGAGATGACTGCTGGACTTAGCTTGCTTTTGAACTGATTTTGGATTTTGGACTGTTGAAAAGGATTGTGGAACGGTTTAGTTGGGACCCAAACCGGGTGGAAAAGTCCAAGTTTTAGGGGAGGTGCTGTCGAAATTTCTATAAACTCCTAGACTTTGTTTGAAAAGTTATTTGGAAAGGTTTGAATTTGGGAAATCGTATTATTTGATTTATTAAGAAAATATTTATGTTTTCGAGCTTAATTTATTTAAGTAAACTATATGTCTCGAGTTCGATTTATTTAGAAATGAACTATTTTACCATTTGAATCACTGAAGGAGAGTATTATGTTCTAATATTGGTTTTAATATAAAAAGGGCTTTTGCTTTTGGTTAGACTTAAAGGTTTCGTTCAAAGAAGCTTTTAGTGATTTCAAGGAAATTGGACTTTTGATAGAATAATTACGTTTGCGATATTTTGGAAGAGGTTAGAGAATTGGTTTTAAGAAGAAATCTGAAAGTAGTTTGATTCAATGGACTGGTTCCATTTCAAGTGAATTGATTTTGGTTTGGGTATTAACTTGTGGTTTTGTATGACTCGGTTTCATAATAAATTCAGCTTTTATTTACTTGAACCGAGAATCTATGATTTTAAGAGTTTTAATTAGTTTTTAAGGAATTGAGATAGGTTGTCCTTCCCTAAAGACTTGAGACTCTGTCGAAGAAACTTTGTTATAAAATTCCATTGTTGGATGGATGATTGTGAATATTTCAAAATAAATCCTTAACTTGCCATGGTTTTGGAAGTTTTGGAAAGAGAATGCCGATGGTCGCTTTGTTTTAAAAAGGAAACTTACTTTGAGTAAAAGTGGCTTATGAGCCTGAGATGATTTGAGAAATGAGATCTTTAAAGCCAAGGCTGAAAGAGTTGAAATTTGATTTCAAAGTGAAATGAATTGAGAAAAAGTGATTTATGGCTTGAATGCTGATTTTATGAAATTGATGATGTTGGATGGTGGAAGTACTATTTTGTTATGAGCCGGAATGGCTGTGTGATAATGAATTCCGGCTGATTGCGGAATATGTTATGAGCTGGATGGCTAACTATGAGTCATGAATTTAAGCCGGATGGCTGAAATGAATATTGATTTATGGCTGAGAATAAATGCATATATGCTGAGACATTGATATTGTGATTTTGCACTTCTAACTATCTGAGATACGAGTTTTCCTGGGTGAAAGCAGTGGCTAGCCACCACGTGCTCTAGGTTGAGACTCGATACTCTGCTGACCCTATGTCGTAAGTGTGGCCGGGTACTATGAAAGTCCCGGATGAGCTCGCCCCCGTGAATATACACCAGTGAGGATGTTGGATATGGATTATGATTATGATCACGATGATGATCGAGAATAACTTGAGTTGGGGATGCACGACAGAGGAACAGTCCAATGGTTAGCTACCAGGACTTGTCGGGATGGCTATATAACCGACATATGATATCATCAGCCACTAGAACAGGCATGCATCATATGCATCTATGTGACATTGTTTGGGTGTGCATATTGTACTTGGTTTGTCTTTGTGATTACTTGTGATTATCTGCTAATTGTTCTACTTGCAGTAACTGTTTATTTGTGCTTGAACTTTCCTACTTGTGTTTGTGACTGGGATTCTGTTGGACCGTGGTGATTGGTTGTTGGTTGGACTGTTTGGGCTTGGGGCCGTGGTTGATCATGATTTGGGTCGAAGGCCATGTTGGTTGGTGTTTCTGGTTTGGAAAAGCATGAAAGGTTAATTTGGTTCAGCTTAGATAAACCTTTTGAAATGGCTTTTGAGTTTTTAAGAATTGAACCGTTCCTCTTTCAAAAAAGATTTCAGATTTATCTTTTATAATAAACCGTTGTTTTTGAAAAGATACATAAGACGGTTATCAATCACTGTAACAATTTTATCTCTCGTATCCTATTATAGTAATTCTGCAACCCTACGGTGAGAACCCTTTCGAGGATGATGTTCTCACCCCCTACAAATTTTCCATTTTAGGATATGGACGCAGAAGTCACAAAGAGCTTATCTAGTTGTTGTCGTGATGTTTTGTATTGCTTTAGTTATTGTTTATTGTTTCCTCACCTTTACCTTTATACTTTCTATAAGAGGGATATGAATTGTATTGATTAATGCTTGTAAAGTTATATATATACTCTTTGAGAGTTTTTGTAAGTTGTATTGTATGTATGGATGTACGTTACCGAACGAAAATATTTTTTTGGAGCGGTATTGTGATTTAAAGTTTTAAACAGGCTCATATTTTAGTATTAAATAGTATAAGAGTCGTCGTAATGTCCGAACTATCAGAGTAGCGCAGCCGAAAGTGTGAGTTTTGATAGTTAGGGTGTTACAAAATTAGAGTTTCATTTTTGTTTCAATTTCTATCTTCCATTTTGCACTAAATAGAATACTGAGATTTATTTCAATCTCTGTCTCATAGTCTCTGTTTCTCAGTCTCAGTCTTTCCGTTTCTGTCTCTCCACCAAACGCTAATTTAGTATCCAANTAATAGAGATTAAAATTAGTTTCTCCTAACAGAGAAAGAGAAAATATTTTGAATTCCTATTTAATGTTTATATTACAAATATTGATATGGAATTATTTTTTATGATATATGGATCATAAATAAAGACTAAGATAAATTCTCTACTAAAAATGGTCTTATAAAACTATTCTTTGCCATGTCTAATGTAAGTGTAGTCCAATTAACAAGAAGACTTGATTTGGTGGCTGTTTTTAACTTTTTTTATTGCTTAGTGTAAAAAATAAAAAATAAAAAGGTTCAAATATATATATATAAGTTACGGTTAAAATACAGATTGCTTTTTAATGTGCATATAGACTTTGGTGGTTTTATGGTGCCTTTCATTGAGGTGCCTAAATTGCCTAACATGCTTTTATAAATAAAAAATAAAATGTATAAAGTAAATATAAAATATTTAAAATTTATTAAATATTATTTTGAGTAAAGTATTGTTTTTGTCCTCAACATTTGGGGTAAGTTTTAAAGTTGTCCCTAACGTTTCAATCGTCCTATTTAAGTCCCTAACGTTTGAAAACTGACTCAATGTTGTCCTGCCGTTAGGGATCCGTTAATAGAATTGACGGTGGGACATAATTGAGACGATTTTGAAACGTTAGAGACTTAAATAGAATGAAAACGTTGGAGACAAAAATGATACATAGAAATAAATTTTAATTTTATCCTTCAATAATATCAATTTTTTACTGTACATAGTATTCAATTATTTTGTAATCACATCTAAGTAAATTATACTGAATCATATTACTTTCATTTTAAATAAATTATTTTTTTTATAATTTTACTCTTAAAGATTTTTAGTTATCATGAAATGTTTGTAGAATGATTAGTATATAAACTTGTAGAAAAGAAAAAAATAATATATATATATATAAATTATACCTTTTGTCTCTAATGTATCAAAATTCACTTTTCAATTATTTATTTATTTATATATATATACTAAAATCAGTCACCACAATAGGTCGCTAGCTATCTATATATCTTGATATTCTATAAGTGCAAAACAAATTAGCAACCAAATCAATCAGAGTTCTATTAAGAAGTTAATGAAATATTTGTATAATGGACTATTTATTTGGTGTAATATAAGTTAAAAAATAAACATCTAAGATAAAATATTACTAATTTCTCAAACACAATACACCCATATTATCCAGAATAACCATCCGGGTATTAGGAATAATAAACATCTAATATCCTACTGAATCGAACATCTCTATACCCTCATTATACATATTGTATAACTACTCTTTTAGTTCCCTATACTTTCTTGATCACTATTTCACGCGCTCAAAACCTAAGCATCCACTGACAAAGCACGCATTACACAAAACGCATGAACCTATTCTCCTTCCCTTTGTCATAAGACTTCTCCCTCTAATGACATTCATTGCTTTTGCCGGACATCGCCTTCGTCCTACCACAGCAAATTTTCGCCTCTCTTCCTTCTTCCGATGGTGCTCATTGTTTCTCATGGTTGCCATGTCTTATTCTTTGCATTCTTTTCATTCCTTTAATATGTTGCAGTTTTTTTTTTTTTTT
>NC_029790.2:43552639-43588668 GCF_000816755.2 Arachis ipaensis
GCAGTTTTTTTTTTTTTTTTGAATAAAGGGAACTCAACACAATAAAGTGGAGCAGTAAGGATCCAATCACACTAAAATCAAGACATAAACACAAATACCAAGTATAATCCGTGGTCATCTCCGACATTGCCATCAACAACCAAACGGATCAACTCCATACCATTCCCTATAACTCGAAAATGACATAATTTTTACACCTTCAACACTTGTCTCTATGCTCTGAAATACTCTGTTATTCCGCTCCAACCAAACGTTCCAGATAACCGCAAAGAAATCTATTAGCCATTTCTTTTGCTCCAACTTTCTGTCTGGTACGCCAGTCCAACTCTCGAAGAACTCTTTAATGGACCCCGGAATGGCCCATGCTCTATCAGCATACTTCAACCAAGCACACCACACCTGCCATGTAAACTCACAGGCCAAGAATAAATGATGTACAAATTCTATATCCTTTTTACACAATACACATATATTGTCGTTATGATTAATAATGCCCAGTCTACTCAGCCTCTCCTTCGTATTGACCCTGCGTACTAAAACAAACCATGCAAATAGTTCAACTCTTGGAGGAACCAAGCCTCTGCAAATCGAACTCGTGAAGCTGTAACTCGTGATATCCTCTGAAAGAGTCCCTTTTTGCAACACCTGCACAAAAGAATTAGTAGAAAAAACTCTTTTTTTTGTCAAATTTCCATACAACTGAGTCCTCTCTATCACTCGATAATCTTAAAACCTGTAACCATTCGTGAAGTTGATTGAGCAACTCTAACTCCCATTGGAATAGTTCTCTCCTCCACTGGAAGTTCCATACCCACTCTATCCCATCCCAAAACCCACAGTCCCCTATGACGAATCCTTGTTGATTTGAAATAGAGAAGAGTCTCGAAAAACTATCTTTTAATGGGCCGCCTTGTAACCAAGCATCCTCCCAAAAACAAGTGTTCCTACCGTTCCCCACCTCCATAGACAAACCACGGATCATCATGTCTCTTACATGTTGTTCCTTAATATTAAGTTGGCAAATATCTTTCCAAGGACCCCCTTTCAATGGCAAAGTTTGGTTCGACAACATTACAGATGGGTCCAGCTGATTACAAGAGCATACAATCTTCTTCCACAGCGGGCAGTCCTCCTTTGAGAAGCGCCACCACCACTTGAACAGAAGCGACCCATTTCTAATTAGAGCGTCTCCCGCCCCCAAGCCACTTAGCTTTTTCGGAGCTTGAACTACCTCCCATTTCACCAGTGGTATACCATTATTCCCATCTTCTTTACTCCACAAGAACCTTCTCTGAAGTCCAATTATCTTTTCTGCAACCGCTTTTGGCATCTTATACAAGCTCAAGTAGTAGACTGGCAGACTATTAAGAACAGATTTTATTAGAACCAACTTACCCGCTTTGTTGAGAGATCTAGCTTTCCAAACGCTCAGCTTGTCTTCCACCTTGTCTATGATTGGTTTCCAGGTCTTCACCAGCCGAGGATTAGCGCCAAGAGAAATTTTTAAATATCTGACAGGTAATACCACCTCGGTACATCCCAACAAGCCACACATACTCGTCACCCATTCCTTCTCACAGTTGACTGGAATTAGGCTCGACTTATCAAAATTGATGCTCAGGCCAGACATTAGCTCAAAACAACGCAGGAGCCTCTTATAATTCACTAGCATCCCCATTTCCTGCGAATAGAATAAGATTGTGTCATCTGCAAATTAGAGATGCGACAATTCTATATTGTCCCTTCCCACCAGCAGTGGAGAAATTCATCCATTCCTTACCGCCTCCCCCACCATCCTGTGCAGAACGTCAACAACCAGAACAAACAGGAAAGGAGAAAGAGGGTCTCATTGTTTGAGTCCTCTCTTCATCTTGAACGGCTTGGATGGTGATCCATTGATCAAGACTGACATAGATGCTGTAGTCACATATTCCTTCACCCAAGTCCTCCTCCTAAGACCAAAGCCCATCTTCTACAGTATTTTATCCACAAAGCTCCACCTCACTCTGTCGTATGCTTTCTGAAAGTCTAGTTTAACAATTGCCGCCTGCTTCTTTCTGAGCTTCAACCATTGGACCGTCTCACAAGCAACGAGAGCACCATCATGTATTTTGCGGCCCTTTACAAACGCAGAGTGAGTCTCCCCTACTAGGTGTGGCATCACTAACCTCATTCTTCTTACCAGCACTTTGGATATTACCTTATAAACGCAGCCAACCATACTAATCAGTCTTAAGTCTTTAATTTCCTTGGCCCCCACAAATTTTGGAGCTAGTGCCACCCAAGTAACATTAGCATATGTTGGTAGCTTTGCATTCTGGAAAAAGCCCATCACGACTGCAGTAAACTCCTGACCTATCTCACCCCAACATTTCTTTTTGAAGTTCATATTATAACCATCACTACCTGGAGCTTTACTGCACTCACAATCCCAGATTGCCTCTCGTACTTCCTCAGTTGATTGCAATCCCTCTAGCGCTGCTGCCTCTTCATCGTCAATCTGCTTAACCAGCCCATCACGGATCCCGATCACAGGGGCATACTCCTATCTATACAGTTCTTTATAAAAAACCTGTAATCGCAGTCTTTATTCGGGCCTGATTCTGCACCAATCTTCCATTGATCACTAGAGACTCGATTCTGTTGTTCCTCCTTCTTGCCGATGCTAGGTTGTGGAAGTACCTAGTGTTCTTATCCATATCCTTAGCATGTTGGGATCGAGACATTTGCTTCCAATGAATTGCTTTTCTGACATACCACTTCGAACAGCAAGTCACCAGGGCCTTTCGTCTAGCTTCCATTGTTCCGTCATAACTACCAGCACTAACCATATCATTAACCTTCTTAATCTCATCCTCAAATTTCTGAATTCTGCTATCCATGTCTCCAAAATTATCCTTATGCCATCTTCTTAACGGTACTGTCAAGGCCTTCAGCTTGTTTGTGAACATACCATCTCCTAAGTTCCTCCACTCATCCTTTATCAACTTCAGAAATCCTTCATGTGTGAACGAGGAGTCCAAAGTACGAAAAGGTCTCGGGCCTGCCCAGAATCTAGAATCTTCTAATATCAACGGGCAATGATTAGATAGGCCTCTAGGGTCTCCTTTCAAATGAGTATCTGGAAATTTCTCAAGCCACTCCAAACTGACCAAGATCCTGTCAATACGGCTACAAGAACGACCTCGAAACCACGTGAATTTCCGATCGGTTAACGGTAAATCAACTAGCTGTAAACCTTGTATCTATTCCTTGAAATCCTCTGCAGATGCCGGTAAACTAACAGCTCCTTTCCTTTCCTCCAACCGTACTATCTCGTTAAAGTCTCCCATGAAACAAAACGGAACCTGACATAAACCTACAATGTAGCTTAATTCCTCCCACATCACCAACTTCTCACTCCGCACATGTGCACCATACACCAAGCAGAAAGCATATTTAAAATTATTTTTTGTCAGCAGGCCTTCAACGCACAGCCAACCATCCCCTTTATAACAGTTCAATTGTGTAAACATTAAATTATCCCACATTAACAATAAGCCGCCAGAGGCACCAACAGATTCCATAAATTCCCAACCCACCGTATCACAACCCCACAAGCGTGCTACATCAAATTTAGTAACCACCTCCCTTTTAGTTTCAATCAATCCTAGCATATTTAATCTATATTTTTTTTTCAACTCTTTCACCATACTCACCTTTCCATACCCTCCTAGCCCTCTAATATTCCAGCAACTATAAATCATTTTAAAAAATTTCTACACACCTTATTACGTTGTTTGGGCATGCTCCTCCTAGCTTTCTCCTTTTGTTTTGCCATCTTTCTTTTTGCTACCATAGCTTCATTTTGACTTTGTAGAATCGCCATAATATCTTCTTCATCGTCATAAAAAATCGCACCTGACTCCACTGCTAGCTTCAACGTTTCCTTATTCTCCACTAACTGTCCTTCCTGCGTATCCCTCAGGTCATCACCTGGTTTTGAGCTTTCAACTTCTGTCTCAGATTTAGTATCCTCCGTAACCTGTTCAATCTCATTGTCCTGACCCACACATTCTTCTTCGCCTTCTCTCTCTGCCAAGGTGATCACCTTTTCATGGCCCGATATGTTTTGATCTCCATGATTAACCCAGCTACTTGCTCCATCGACAAATCCCTCCACTTCCGGTTCGTCGTCAACATCTCCCGACTTCTCCCGTGCCACCATGTTCCTTACTGCACCGTTGCAAATAACCAGAGGTTGGCTTCGTTCTTCCTCTCCCCCACTTGCCCGGCATACCGCGTCTCCCCTTGCCGCGTCTGTTTGCCCACAAAACGCTACCTTTCTCGAACAAATATGAAGCTTCCTTGACCCGGAACTGCTGGATCGCGCCTGACCCGGCCCAAATCGCGCTGATCCGCTGCAGGGCTGAGTTGCACCTGAATCGCTGGAGAGCACGTTCCCCTGGATAGTGCCTTGGTTATGCACGTGGACCCCAGGCAGCAGCAGCAGTCCATCAGGCCCAGTTCCTTCCACCAGCCCTTTAGTTATATGGACCAATTTTTGTGCAGTTTTATTGCTTATTATATGGGCCTCCCTCCTTGTTAATAACCTGTGCGTCTCCTTCCCCCTATGAACTTGTATTCCTAAATGTTTGGCCCCACTTCCTTTGGCAAAGCACACTTCTGTAACCGTCCTTTCTGATTCACATTCTAAACAATCATCAAATCCCTCAAAATAAGCTTTCTCATTAATTTCATTAATTCTGAATGGATCCGTTATCCGCTGCCTTTGCAATGCCATTAAATTATCTTGATTGCATTCATTCAAAAACATGTCCGTTATGACCATTGTACCCTTATGTTCACCATCGTCATTGGCTCGTATACCGATTAGGTCAGCCGCCGGATCCCAAGCCGCCACCGTCAACTCCATTCTGCCGGACTGTGAGCTAGCATTTTCACATACCAATTTTGCGCTTGCATCTTCCAGAAAGCATTTGTCTCCATATATTTCACGGCCTATTTCCTTCACAAATACATCGAAACCACTGGTGCCAACCGTGATATGAATCCATTCCTTGATCACCTCAAAGACACATGTATCGATTAACACTCGGCCAGCACTGAAGGATAAAGTAGACTTTGTTGCATCATCACACTTGACTACTTCTCCCCATAGGCCGCCGATCGTATTGAAAGTTTCCACTGACTATACATGTAAAGGCACTCCATGGCATTCTAACCAGACTCTTCTACTTTCACTACGTTCAGATTCCTCCCATCTCCATACATTGTAAAAGAATTGTAGGAAACTATTCATTTTGAAGGTATACGCTTCCTCCGCACTTTTCACAGAATCAAACACTAGTAGGGCTTTGTAAGCTCCAAGCTCTCTGACTTCAACCACCTGAGGAAAGTTCTTAACAATGGCTCTCCGTAGCGATTTGAAATCGATGGCTCTTGTTGTTTCGCCTACTAAACTCCTTAATAGCCAATCAAAATTCTCTTTTGCTACTGGCACTTCGACCTTTTTTGTCCAACCATTACCTTGGGTGTCCTTGACAGGTGTTACCTTCTTAGTTTCTTCCACTTTTGTAGAGCTTTCACCCTTCTGAATTTGCCTACTCTCTACCTTAGTTCTTGCAAGGTCTTCCTTACGTACCCTATCGTTCTCCCCTCCCATAGCCCTTCTGTACTTGGCCTGACCTACAGAGATAATCTTTCCCCTTATTCTTGCATGATGCATTTCAGTTATGACCTTCATCGCTCCCCTTCTTGTCGTATATCGTATAAACGCAAACATGTACACAATTCTATTTTTCAGCTTTCGAGCCAAATAGATGTCATTGATTCGTCCTGTCCAATGAAATAAGTGAAATAACTCCTCCTTTGAAATATCATACGGCAGATTGTTAACAAAGACAGAGAAAGAAACGTTTTCCAATCGTTGATACTCTTCTCGATTCCAAATCCTAGGATCTCTTTTCTGTAAATTCCTAGTTCTACCCCACTCAGTGTTCCCCCCTCTCATTATATTTAGTATTATTAGATGCTGGAAGAATATATCTTTATTCTTTATTCTGAAGTGAAAATCAAAAGCAATATTTAATTTCAATATGCATTTATGATTGAATTTACGTAAGTTTATTAAAAAAGTTGTGGGATTAAAATTAATTTTACATTATAATTCGGGTTAATATGTTATAAAAAATAATTGTTATGACTAAAAACTATTGAATCTATATTTCCTTTATCTAACTAATAATTTGTTTGTACGTTGTACACTAATGTTAGTACAAAACAATGAAACCCCAAAGAATTGTCTATTGTTAAAATATTGTTATGATTTTGAAAGGTAAGACGTTATCTGGGTTTTGACAATATTTTATTTTTATTTGATTATTATTAAAAAGGATTAATTACCAATTTGGTATCCGAAAAATTCAGTTACTCCAAAAAACTATTATTATTTCATTTTTCTTACTCTTACAAAACACAACACTTTACTCTCTCTTTACAAAATCCATATTACCTATTTCTTAAAATGCTTCACCTGCGTTGGCAATTTTTTTTCTCAACTTTTCATTCTTATTGATATAGTTATGATATTTTTATGTATTTTTGAAAAGGATAAATTTAACAATCCAAATTTTTTTAGTAAAAGAAGGACTTACTTTAATTTGGAATGTGTTTAATTATAGTTTTATTCTTGAATTTCGATGTAGAACATGTTTGATTATAACTTTATTATCTGTAGCTTGTTTGATTATAGTTTTATTCTTGAACTTCGTTGTGGAGCATGTCTTCTTATTATTGAACTTTGATTTAGGACTTGTTTGATTATGATCTTATTCATGAATTTTGATTTGGAGCATGTTTGATTATACTGAAAAACTTCAATTTGTAAACACCAAAAAACTTACTTCACCATGCAAGAAGTGTACCAAGAAATGGACAAAGAACATAAAAGATAAGAGCCGCTATGTAAAACATAGACTGAGAATGTGAAAGATAAAAAAAGACACAAGTCCAATGTTTAATTGTTATTGCTAAAATATTTTATTACCGTTTTTATTTGCATTTTTCTTGATCTTAATTGAGTTTTATTACCATGTTATTTCCTAATACATGAATTCCAAGCATAGCTCTTTTTTTTCTTTCTTGATTTTCATTCAACTATCCATTATATACTTTGCAATTTGCATCGAATTATGAATCTTTTTTTGGATCTTGATTATGCAGGACCTGACATTTAGCACAAATGAGGCTGGAACTACGTTAAACCATAGCTTACATGATTGAATATTTTATTTGAGTTGTTTATAGTCATGTTTGAATATTATCCGGTAATAAATTTGATTGTGCAATAGTGTACAAAGATTTATTATACTTTGGTAGTTTGATTATCCATGTTTTAAGAGAAAGTTAAAACTCTTGCTATAATTAGATTATAATCAAATAGGATTGAAATTATATTACAAAATTCAACTATAATCAAACAAACCCAAAGTAATAATCAAACTCAAAAATTTAAATCAAAGTTTAAATTCATATATAATTAGATTTTTTTCTAAAGATAGATTTATTCATTTCATTAACTTAAGAAATTATTAGTGTCCCACTAGGACAAAAAATAAAAAGGTGGGGGTTAATCGAATGCACATCACCGTACTACATAGCATTTTCAAGAAAGGGAAAAGTAACAATCCCTAAAAAAGAAATTAAGGTTGAATGGGGGATACACGACCAGATAGAGAAAAGGAAAGATGCTTTGCCAATTGAACTATCTCTATTGGAGGATCTTGCTATATGCTCAAATATGAATTTATTGTGAGACTTTCATATCCACCAACAATAGATACCTAATTTTTTTAATTCTATATTCTCCATCTTCAGGTGTTAAAAGTGTGCTTTCTTGTCATTTCAACAAAGGTAGAATTGTTTTTTGTCTTCTCCTGTTATGATTCCACTGAAAGGATTTCTGATCCAAATTTCTTGTACTCTAATGCAGTGAAATAGGCAGTACATGATAGTCTCTTCCTCTCCGTGGCAAAAAGGGCATTGTGGAGTTGCTGTCGCGACTCGCTGATGGAGGTTCATCATGACAGGAAGGCTCTCTAGCAGAGGGCGCCAAATCATATTATAAAAATCATATTATAATCAAACAAGCCCAAGAGAAAAGATTGCTCCAGCTAAATGAGTTGGATGAATTCCGACTAGCTGCACTTAAAAATGCAAAAAATTATAAAGAAAGAGCCAAGAAGTGGCATGACAGAAAGATATCTTCCAGAGTCTTTGAACCTGGACAGAGAGTTCTACTCTTCAACTCTAGACTGAAGCTCTTTCCTGGAAAGCTCAAGTCACATTGGACAAGACCTTTCCTAATCACTAATATATCATCCTTTGGTCATATAGAACTCCAGAGTAATTACTCTGATAAAAAATTTACTGTTAATAGCCAGAGAGTGAAACATTACTTGGGGGTGAAGTTGAGCAAGAGAAATCCACCCTGTTACTGACATGAGCACAGTAAAGTCCAACTAAACGACAGTAAAGAAGCGCTTGTTGGGAGGCAACCCAAAGATTAATAGCATATTATTATTTTTAGTTTCTATAAATTGTTCTCATTAATCTAGTTTTCTTGCAATTTCAAGTATGTTTCATAATTACTTTGCTTTCTAATGATTATGATCATGTATACCTCCTAGAACAGAGACAGCAATGTTCAGAGATAAAAACAGAGCACCCTGGGGAAAGCGCCTTGCTGGCGTTGAACGCCATACAAGAGGGAAGGATGGCCATCAAACGCCCTCAAGGAGCAACAAGTCTGGCGTTGAACGCCAGCCAGGGAGCACTGGCTGGGCGTTCAATGCCCTGAAAGGAGAAGAAAGCTGACGTTAACGCCATCCAGGGAGCGCTGGTGAACGCCCAAAGAGGAGTGGCAAGCTGGCGTTGAATGCCAGCCAGGAGGCACTGTCTGGGCGTTCAACGCCCAGGAGGAGCACACAACTAGCGTTGAACGCCAGAATAAGGGCATTCTGGGCGTTCAACGCCCAACAAGCATTCTGGGCATTCAACGCCCAACAAAGGTTGGGGAGGTTTTTGACTTCTTCAAAACCTATCTTTTTCAAATCTTATTTTTTTTAATCATATCTTTTAAACAAGATTCCTTCAACCATCATCTTTTAATTTCAAATTCTTTTCAAATTTAAAATCTTTTATAATCTTTCTCAATCCTTTTTTTTTAAATCTTTTTCAAAATTTCATATTTTTTGCAATTCTTTTTCAAATTTTTTATTAAACTTTAAAATATTTTTTGTATCTCTCATACTTTCTATCTTAACCTTTTGTATCTTTTTCATATCTTTGATGATTAAACAAATTTTAAAACTTATCTTTTTCTATCTTTTACCAAAGTGTGAATCATATCTTCTAATTAATTTCGAAAACCCACCCTCCCCTCCCTATATATAATATTTGCCCCATACACTCCCTCATCCACATTCCATTCGAATCCTTCTCCTCTTCTTCGTCTTCTTTATCTTCTTTTTGCTCGAGGACGAGCAAACCTTCTAAGTTTGGTGTGGAAAGATCCTTGCTTTCTCACCCATTCGAATTTCATGGCTTCAAAAAGTGGAAAACCCATTTCAAGAAGCAAAGAATACAACCCAACAGCTGTTTTCAAACCGTTCAGATTCTGTACCAAGCAGCATGAAGAACATTATTACAAAATAATGAGCAAGAGGACAATGATCCCAGAGGACAGATTCGAATTAAAAGAAGATGAGTACTGAAGAGCGGATAATTTATACCCTTTTTGGCATTATTTTTACATAGCTTTTAGTATGTTTTAGTTACTTTTTATTATATTTTTATTAGTTTTTATTCAAAAATCACATTTCTAGACTTTACTATGAGTTTGTGTGTTTTTTTTTGTGATTTCAGGTATTTTCTGGCTGAAATTGAGGGACCTGAGTGAAAATCTGATTCAGAGGCTGAAAAAGGACTGCAGATGCTGTTGGATTCTGACCCTGCTACATTCGAAATGGATTTTCTGGAGCTAAAGAAGCCCAATTGGGGCGCTCTCAATTGCGTTGGAAAGTAGATATCCTGGGCTTTCCAGCAATATATAATAGTCCATACTTTGTCCGAGATTCGATGGCCCAAACTGGCATCCAAATCCAGCCTAAAACATCTTGGTGTAAAACGCACAAACTGGCACCAGAATTGGAGTTAAACGCCCAAACTGGCACCAAAGCTGGCGTTTAACTCTAGGAACAGCCTATGCACAAAAAAGCTTCAATGCTTAACCCAAGCACACACCAAGTGGGCACCAGAAGTGGATTTCTACACTATCTGCACTTAGTTACTCAATTTCTGTAACCCTAGGTTACTAGTTTAGTATAAAAACTACTTTCAGAGATTTATTTTATATCTGATGTTATTATAGACCTTTGTTCACGTTTGGAGGCTGGCCTCATGGCCATGCCTAGACCTTTTTCACTTATGTATTTTCTACGGTGGAGTTTCTACACCCCACAGATTAAGGTGTGGAGCTCTGCTGTTCTTCATGAATTAATGCAAGTACTATTGTTTTTCCTTCAATTCACGCCTACTTCTTCTCCAAGATATAATCTTGTTCTTAATTCAGTAAGTCAGAATGAAGGGGTGGCCCGTGACAATCACCCAATCTTCGTTACTCGCTTAGCCAAGATCGCGTGCCTGACAACCACAAAGCGATCTACATGATGTTCAACATAGTCATTGGACAACAGCTGGAGTATACTCTCTTGGATATCTAATACACAGACCGAGTTCGTGAGATTAGTATCTTCGTGGTATAGGCTAGAACCATTGGTAGCATTCCTGAGATCCGGAAAGTCTAAACCTTGTCTGTGGTATTCTGAGTAGGATCTAGGAAGGGATGACTGTGACGAACTTCAAACTTGCGAATGTTGGGCGCAGTGACAGTGTGCAAAAGGACAATGGTCCTATTCCGATGCTAGTGGGAACCGACAGATGATTAGCCGTGCGGTGATAACGCATATGGATTTGTTTTCATCCGAGAGGATCATATAGCTTGCCATGGAAGGAGGTAACACATGGTTGGAAGAAGGCAGTAGGAGAGCAGAAGTTTAGAAGCAAAAAAGCATCTCCAGACGCTTATCTGAAATTCCCACCAATGAATTACATAAGTATCCTATTTTATTTTATATTTTAATTATCAAAATCTCATAACCATTTGAATCCGCCTAACTGAGATTTACAAGGATGACCATAGTTTGCTTCAAGCCGAAAATCTCCGTGGGATCGACCCTTACTCACGTAAGGTTTATTACTTAGATGACCCAGTGCACTTGCTGGTCAGCTGCACGGAGTTGTGAGAAAATTGTGGAGAACACGACTCCGTCCTGCACCAAGTACCCGGAGATCCAAGAGCAGATTCAAAAGAGAGGCTAGGAAATCCTGGCCGGCCCTGTGACCAATGTTGGATTAACAATGGTCCATGAATTCTATGCAAATCTGTGGATGACAGATAAGTAAAAGAAAGATGGACAAAGGTTTCATACTTTTCGCACCATGGTTTGGGGAAAGACTCTCTATTTTCATCTTGATAAGGTGAGAGAGATCTTTAAATTACCTTCACAAAGGGATGATCCAGAATCCTTTAATAGGAGGGAGGTGGCTAATCCCAAGTTGGATCAGATTCTAGAAGACATATGTCTACCTGGAACTCAGTAGATCAATAACACAAAAGGTAAACCAAACCAACCGAGGAGATTGGATCTCAAACCAGTTGCTAGGGGTTGGTTGGATTTCATTGGGCGTTCCATACTCCCTACTAGCAACTGCTCTGAAGTCACCATTAGAAGAGCTGCGATGATTCACTGCATTATGATGGGGAATGAGGTGGAAGTCCACCAATTAATCCCCATTGAGCTGTACAAAGTTACAAATAGGATGTCAACTCAAGCCAAACTGGCCTACCCAAACCTTATCTTTCGCTTATGTAAAGAGGCTAGAGTCCTGATTAACAAAGACTCATGGATTCCAGCAGATGGCCCAATCACCAAGCAAGTGATGCAAAGCGCCATACTACCAGATGATCATCCCAAAACGAAGACACCTGAGCCTCTTCAAACATAAGAGATCCCTCCGATTGAATATTAGACCCAGCTAGAAGCATCTGTTGCACAATTGCAGACCACCTTGGATCATTTAAGAGAGGAGCAAAAAGACCAAACTAGCATGCTTTGCAAACTGGTCAAGGAACAAGAGAAGCAGGGCCGTGAACTAGCAAATGTTGGGCGTAGTGACAGTGTCCAAAAGGACAATGGTCATATTCCGACGCTAGCGATAACCGACAGATGATTAGCCGTGCGGTGACAGTGCATATGGATTTGTTTTCATCCGAGAGGATCATATAGCTTGCCATGGAAGGAGGTAATGCATGGTTGGAAGAAGGCAGTAGAGAGCAGAAGTTCAGAAGCAACAAAGCATCTCCAGACGCTTATCTGAAATTCTCACCAATGAATTACATAAGTATCTCTATTTTATTTTATATTTTAATTATCAAAACCTCATAACCATTTGAATCCGCCTGACTGAGATTTACAAGGATGACCATAGCTTGCTTCAAGCCGACAATCTCCGTGGGATCGACCCTTACTCACGTAAGATTTATTACTTGGACGACCCAGTGCACTTGCTAGTCAGTTGCACGGAGTTGTGAGAAAAGTGTGGAGAATATGACTATGTCCCGCACCAAGTTTTTGGCGCCGTTGCCGGGGATTGTTCGAGTTTGGACAACTGACGGTTCATCTTGTTGCTCAAATTAGGTAATTTTATTTTATTTTAAAGCTTTTTATTTTCGAAAAATTCATAAAAAAAATTATACAATATTTTATTTTGTTCTTCAGAATTTTTAAGAATAAATTCTAGAGTTTCATCATGATCTGTTGAAGCTTGGCTGGCTGTCAAGCCATGTCTAATTTTTTGGACCGAGGCTTCCACTTATCATTGCAGGAGCCTTTTGATTCCCATCAATTTGGCTGTTGTATGTAATGCTCTGCTGAAGCTTGGCTGGCCATTGGCCATGTCTAACCTTTTGGACCGAAGCTTTCACATAAAACTTGGCTGGCTATTAAGCCCTGTCTAAATTTTTGGACTGAAGTTTTAGACTAACATTGCATGTTTCCTGGAATTCTTATTAAAAATTTTGAATTTCTTTATTTCCTTTTTCAAAATAATTTTTCGAAAAATACAAAAAAAATTAATAAAATCATAAAACCAAAAAGAATTTTGTGTTTCTTGTTTGAGTCTTGTGTCAAATTTTAAGTTTTGTGCCAATTGCATATTTTTAATTTTCACTAAAATTTTCGAAAATTCATGCATGTGTTCTTCATAATCTTCAAGTTGTTCTTGATGACTTTCCTTATTTGATCTTTACATTTTTCTTATTTGGTGTCTTTTCTTGTTTTTCATATGTATTCTAGAATTATTAGTGTCTATAGTTTAAAAATTTTACGTTTGGTGTCTTGCATGTCTTTCTTTTCTTAAAAATTTTTCAAAATTATGTTCTTGATGTTCATCATGATCTTCAAAGTGTTCTTGGTGTTCAACTTGACATTCAAAGTGTTCTTGCATGCATTTTTGTTTTTATCTTAATTTCTTGTGTTTTGCATCATTTTTATGTTTTTCTCTCTCCTCTTTAAAAATTCAAAAAAAAAAATATATCTTTCCCTTATTTCACTCATAAATTTTGAAATTTTGAATTGATTTAGTAAAAAAATTTTAAAATTTAGTTGTTTCTTGTTAGTCAAGTCAAAATTTCAAATTAAAAATTCTATCTTTTTCAATTTTTTTTTAAAAATCAAATCTTTTTCATTTTTTTCTTAATATTTTCAAAAATTTTAAAAATTTGATTTCCAAAATCTTCTTCCTAATTTCATTTCATATTTTTGAAATTAATGCTAACAATTAATATTTAGATTCAAAAATTTCAAGTTGTTACTTGCCTATTAAGAAAGGTTCAATTTTTAAAATCTAGAATCATATATTTTAGTTTCTTGTTAGTCAAGTAATCAACTTTAATTTCAAAATTAAATCTTTGTAATTTCCTTTTCAAATCTTTTTCAAAATAAATTTCAATAATGTCTTTTTCAAAATTTAATTTCAAAATCCCTTTTCTAACTTCTTATCGTTTCAAAATTGATTTTCAAATCTTTTTCAATTAACTACTTGATTTTTTTGTTTAATTTTAAAAGTTTACTATTTCTTATCTTTTTCAAAACCACCTAACTATTTTTCTCTCTCTAATTTTCGAAAATCCCTTATCACTTTTTCAAAATTCCTTTCAATTAACTAATTATTTTAAATTTTAATTTTAATTTTATTTCTTTTTATAATTTTCGAATTCTAACTAATAATTAAAATAAAAACAAAAATATTTTTCTTTTCTATTTAATTAAATTCGAATTCTTCACCCTCTCATCTCTTTCTATTTATTTATTTAATCACTAACACTTCTCTTCTTCTTAAAATTCGAACCCTCTCTCCCTCTCTGTGTTCGAATTTTTCTCTTCTAATTCTTCTACTCTTCTCTTCTTCTACTCACATAAAGAAATCCATATACTGTGACATAGAAGATTCCTCTTCTTTTCTGTTCTTTTTTTTTCATATGAGCAGGAGCAAGGATAAGAACATTCTTGTTGAAGCTGATCCGGAATCTGAAATGACTCTAAAGAGGAAGCTAAGAGAAGCTAAAGCACAACACTCTGAAGAGGACCTGACAGAATTTTTCGAAAAAGAAGAAGAGATGGCCGAACCCAACAACAATGGTGGAGATGCAAGGAAGATACTTGGTGACTTTATTGCACCCTCTTCTAACTTCTGTGGAAGAAGCATCTCAATTTCTGCAATTGGAGCAAACAACTTTGAGCTTAAGTCTCAATTAGTTTCTCTAATGCAGCAGAATTGCAAGTTTCATGGACTTTCATTGGAAGATCCTCATCAGTTTTTAGCTGAATTCTTACAAATCTGTGACACTGTTAAGACTAATGGGGTTAATCCTGAGGTCTACAGACTTATGCTTTTTTCCTTTGTTGTAAGAGACAGAGCTAGGACATGGTTGGACTCACAACCCAAAGATATCCTGAACTCTTGGAAAAAGTTAGTCAATGCTTTCTTGGCCAAATTTTTTCCACCTCAAAAGTTGAGCAAGCTTAGAGTGGAAGTCCAAACCTTCAGACAGAAGAAAGGTGAATCTCTCTATAAAGCTTGGGAAAGATACAAGCAATTGATCAGAAGGTATCCTTCTGACATGTTTTCAGAATGGAGCATCATATGTATATTTTATGATAGTCTGTCTGAATTGTCCAAGATGTCATTGGATCATTCTACTGCTGGATCTCTTCATCTGAAGAAAATGCCTGCAGAAACCCAGGAACTCATTGAAATAGTTGCAAATAACCAGTTCATGTACACTTCTGAAAGGAATCCTGTGAATAATGGGACAGCTCACAAGAAAGGAGTTCTTGAGATTGATACTATGAATGCAATATTGGCTCAGAACAAAATATTGACTCAGCAAGTCGATATGATTTCTCAGAGTCTGTCTGGAATGCAAGTTGTATCAGGCAGTACTAAAGAAGCTTCCTCTGAAGAAGAAGCTTATGATCCTGAGAATCCTGCAATGGAAGAGGTGAATTACATGGGAGAATCCTATGGAAACACCTATAATCCTTCATGGAGGAATCATCCTAATCTCTCATGGAAGGATCAGTAGAAGCCTAATCAAGGCTTCAATAATAATAATGGTGGAAGAAACAGGTTTGGCAATAGCAAACCTTTTCCATCATCTTCTCAGCAACAGATAGAGAATTCTAAGCAGAGCCACTCTGACTTAGCAACTGTAGTCTCTGATCTATCTAAGACCACTCTCAGTTTCATGACTGAAGTAAGGTCTTCCATTAAAAATTTGGAGGCACAAGTGGGTCAGCTGAGTAAAAGAGTTACTGAACTCCCTCCTAGTACTCTCCCAAGCAATACAGAAGAGAATTCAAAGAGGGAGTGGAAGGCCATCTACACGTCCAATATGGTTGAACCTGTAAAGGAGGGAAAGGCAGTGATTTCCAGTGAGGAAGACTTCAATGGACGTCCACTGACCTCCAAGGAGTTTCCTAATGAGGAACCAAAGGAATCTGAGGCTCATATAGAGACCATAGATATTCCACTGAACTTACTGTTGCCATTCATGAACTCTGATGAGTATTCTCCCTCTAAAGAGGATGAAGATATTGCTGAAGAGCAAGTTGCTCAATATCTGGAAGCAATCATGAAGCTGAATGCTAAGTTATTTGGTAATGAGACTTGGGAGGATGAACCCCCATTGCTCATCAATGAACTAAATGATCTGGTTTAACTGAAATTACCTCAGAAGAAACAGGATCCTGGAAAGTTCTTAATACCTTGTACCATAGGCACCATGACCTTTGAGAAGGCTCTGTGTGACCTGGGGTTAGGGATAAACCTCATGCCCCTCTCTGTAATGGAGAAACTAGGGATCTTTGAGGTGCAAGCTGCAAGAATCTCACTAGAGATGGCAGACAATTCAAGAAAATAGGCTTATGGACTTGTAGAGGATGTCTTGGTGAAGGTTGAAGGCCTGTACATCCCTGCTGATTTCATAATCCTAGATACTGGGAAGGAAGAGGATGAATCCATCATCCTTGGAAGACCCTTCCTAGCCACAGCAAGAGCTGTGATTGATGTGGACAGAGGAGAGCTAGTCCTTCAATTGAATGAGGACTACCTTGTGTTTAAGGCTCAAGGATCTTCTTCTGTAACCATGGAGAGGAAGCATGAAAAGCTTCTCTCAACACAGAGTCAAACAGATCCCCCACACTCAATTTCTAAGTTTGGTGTTGGGAGGCCATCATTAAGCTCTGAGTCTCTGTGAAGCTCTCTAAGAGCTCATTGTCAAACTATTGACATTGAAGAAGCGCTTGTTGGGAGGCAACCCAATGTTATTTAATTATATTTATTTTATTTTCCATTGTTATTTTATGTTTTCTTTAGGTTGATGATTATGTGAAGTCACAAAAATAACTAAAAAATCAAAAACAGAATGAAAAACAGCATTAAAAATAGCACACCCTGGAGGACAGGCTTACTGGCGTTTAAACGCCAGTAAGGATAGCAGAATGGGCGTTTAACGCGCAGCCTGGCAGCATTCTGGGCGTTAAATGCCAGAATGGGCAGCACTCTAGGCGTTTAACGCCAGAAAGAGCTGTCTGGCATCTGGCTGGTGTTTAACGCCAGAAATGGGCAGCAGAGTGGCGTTTAACGCCAGGAAAGGTAACAGAGCTGGCGTTAAACACCAGAATTGGCACAGAATGGGCGTTTGAACGCCAGAATGGTGTAGGGACTCAAATTCCTTGACACCTCAGGATCTATGGACCCCACAGGATCCCCACCTACCCCACCTTTTCTTCTCTCTTCTTCACACCTTTCCATAACACTCTTCCCCTTTCCCAAATACCCTTCACCTATCAAATCCTACCCTCTTCCCCATATTCTCTTCACCACTCACATCCATACATCATTAAACCCCACCTACCTCACCATTCAAATTTAAACCATTTCCCTCCCAAACCCAACCCCTTATACACGGCTACCCTCTCTCCCTTACCCTATAAATACCCCTCCTTACCACCTTCATCTTCACACAACACACACACTACTACCCCCTTGGCCGAACCATTCACCTCCCTCCATCTCCTCTATTTCTTCTTCTTCCACTCCTTTCTTTCTACTTTTGCTCGAGGACGAGCAACCATTCTAAGTTTGGTGTGGGAAAAGATAAAGCTTGTTGTTTTTCCATAACCATTAATGGCACCTAGGGCCGGAGAAACCTCTAGAAAGTGGAAAGGGAAGGAAATTGCTTCTACCTCCGAGTCATGGAAGATGGAGAGATTCATCTCAAAAGTGCATCAAGACCACTTCTATGAAGTTGTGGCCAAGAAAAAGGTGATCCCCGAGGTCCCCTTTAAGCTCAAAAAGAGTGAATATCCGAAGATCCGACATAAAGTTCAAAGAAGAGGTTGGGAAATTCTCACCAACTCCATTCAACAAGTCGGGATCTTAATGGTTCAAGAGTTCTATGTGACGTTAGGATTTTTGCCAGTAAAGAATTTTATAAAAACAGTCGCGTTGTAGATATAGTCTCTAAACCAACGGAAATCCCTTCGTACAAACATTTTGGTTGTCACAAGTAACAAACCCCTAAATAAATTGATAACCAAAGTATTTAAACCTCGGGTCGTCTTCTCAAGGAACTGCAGGGAAGTATGTTCTTATTATTAGTTATGAAGATTGTAAATTGGGGTTTTTAAGATGAGGAACAAGTAATTTAAATTGCAATTGAAATAAGTAAAAGACTGTAAAATAAATAAATAACTGTAAAATAAACTTTTGGTAAGGTATGAGAAATTAGAAGTCCTATCCTAGTTATCCTTATCAATGATGGTGAAAATTGAATCTTAATTCCACTTAGTTAACCTTTACTAGAGCAAGGGAAGGTCAAGTGATTAATTAGTTTGATCTTCAAATCCTAGTTAATTCCTAAGAAAAGATTGGGATTATTTAAGTTCAATTCAATTAACAAAGATAACAATTATCAATCATGTTTGAATTTGATAACTCCTGAGTTACTGATTTCTTAGCCAAGACCAAAAGGGGAAAAGTAAATCTACTGGAATAAAAATGTCTTCAGATTGGAAGCAATAGTAACATAAATAAAAGAGAGCAATAATAAACTGAAATATCTCAAATAACATTAAATTCAAAGAGTAATTTATAACATAGAAGAATTCATAAACTAAATTGAGAAGATAAATAAAAAAGAATGTTGAACCTGATAAAAAGAGATAATTCTGAAAGCGAATAAAATCCTAAATCTAAATCCTAATCCTAAAGAGAGAGGAGAGAACCTCTCTCTCTAAAAACTACATCTACTCCTAAAATTGTGAATTGTGAGCTTGATTATGAATGGATGCATTTCTCCACTTCATAGCCTCTAATCTGTGTGTTCCGGGCCAAAAACTGGGTCAAAAACAGCCCGAAAATCGCCCCCAGCGTATTCTGGTACGTTCAGGTCGCGGGTAAGTGACGCGGAGGCGTCGTCCATGCGTCCGCGCGGATTGAAGTTCGCAGATGCAACGCGAGCGCTTCATTCACGCGTTCGCGTTGCCTAACTTTGAGGCAGCTATGGCAAATTATATATTAAATCGAAGCCCCGGACGTTAGCTTTCCAACGCAACTGGAACCGCGTCGTTTGGATCTCTGTAGCTAAAGTTATAGTCGTTTGAGTGCGAAGAGGTCAGGCTGGACAGCTTAGCAATTTCTCCAATTTCTTGTATTCCTTCCACTTTTGCATGCTTCCTTTCCATTCTCTGAGCCATTCTTGCCCTGTAATCTCTGAAATCACTTAACACACATATCAAGGCATCTAATGGTAATAAGAGAGGATTTAAACATAGGGAACTTAAGGCCAAAGAAGCATGTTTTCAATCAAAGCACATAATTAGGAAGGCAAATGTAAAACCATACAAATAGTATGAATAAGTGGGTAAAGAGTTGATAAAATCCACTCAATTGAGCACAAGATAAACCATAAAATAGTAGTTTATCAACCTCTCCACACTTAAACATTTGCATGTCCTCATGCTAAGCTCAAGAGAAGCTATAAAGGATTGAAGAGGAATGATAGAATGTATGAAATGCAACCTATCTGTATGAATGCAACTACATGCAAAATGTTTCTACCTACATGGTTAAAAGTAAATAAGCTCTTCAAGACAAACATAAATCAGATTTCACTAATTCAAATCATACAATAAAAAGCAAGTAAACTTGTAAGAAGATAGCTCATGAAAGTAGGGAACATAGAATCAAGCATTGAACCCTTACTGGTAGTGTATATCACTTTAACTCTCAAGTGTCTAGGGTTAATCACTCTACTCTTCTCTAGTCATGCTTTCTAAACTTTGTTCTTCTAACCAATCAACAAAAATTTAATGTACCAATACAAACATCATGAGGTCTTTTTAGAGTTGTAATGGGGCTGAGGTAAATTTGATTTCACATGAGCGTGCTTCCCAAATTTTCTGAAATAACTTATTCAATTTAATTCCCCCCCCCCTTTTTTTTATCATCCCATATTCCCATAAAATTTTCCACACTTAAATTATACACAATATCTATCTTAAGCTAACCAAGGATTCAACTTGAGATTTTTATTTTATTTTTCTGCTTAAGGCTAGTAATGTGGTTATAGAACAAGAGGGGATTAAAAAGCTCAAGGGAGCTAACAAGGGTGATGTAAAAGTTAGGCTTATTTGGGATAAGTGAGCTAATAACAAATAATGGCCTCAATCATATGCAAGCATGTAAATACACTAAATAATGGACATATAGAATGGAACAAAGTAAAGATTGTAATTATAGAGAAGAAAACACACAAGAATAAAAATTTATGGTTAAATAATATAACCATGTAAATAAGCTCAAAATCTCACAGGTTGTGTGTTCTTTGGCTCAAAAACCATGTTCCAAATACAACTTCTGATAAGTTTAACACAAAATTTTTGATTTTAAATTAGTGAAATTTTTCAAAAATAGGATCTTAAAAAGAAACGTATTATTTTAACCAAGCAGTGGCTAAATGCATAAAATCAACTACACATGCAATCTATTATGCAATGCAACAATGTACTAAATAAATATTGGTGTTGAGAAGAAAATAACTAACCCATGGAGATCGGTATCGACCTCCCCACACTTAAAGATTTCACCGTCCTCGGTGCATGCTGAGATGTGCAGGTGGACGGGTTGTTCCAACTGATACTTTTTCTTCAAGGATTGTGCAGATGGACTTGTTTGTCTCCCCTTTTAGAAGTTTCTCCCTTTTTCTGTCTTGGGTGGCCAGCCTGAAAGAAGAGAAAAAGAAGAAAAGTAACACCAATAGATAGAGAATAAATAAAATATGGGTATTAATGCCAGATGATAAGGGTCTCATTTACATGGAAGCTTCAACATGTTCGTGAGAAAACAATAGAAGCACATGGCATATCAGTGGTGCAGAAATTGTAACAAAAGGGAGGAGAGTGCAAGACAATATTAATGTCAATGCAAATGAAGTGCAAGTATCATAAAAGATTGGCATTGGCAGATAATTAATATCATCCCAAGTGTAAAACAAGTTACTAAGCACCAAAGTAAATTCAAGAAAGGATGCAACAGTTGAATAAGAACATTTAACACCAATGGTAAAATAATAAATTTAGAAAAGAAAAAATAAAAATATGCACAAATTTAAAATGCAATGAATGAAATATGCAAGTAAATTGAATAAAAATAGAATGAAAGTGAAAAAGGATGAGAAGTTAAAAAGATGAAGAAAAAAGAAAGTAAGAAAGGAGAAAAAAGAAATTAGGATTTAGGGAAGAAAAGATAAGATATTTTGGATGATTTGGATATTCTTTGCGCCGCATGCGACGCAGACGCGTGAGTGACGCGGTCGCGTGGTGCGCGATAAGGTCAGGTGACGCGGACGCGTGGGTCACGCGATCGCGTGACCTGATTTGTGCGGTTGGCGCGAGGGCAGCCTCGCGGTCGCGCAACTCTCTGTTTAAATCTCTTTTTGCCAAATTATTGGGTGACGCGGTCGCGTAGTTGACGCGATCGCATGGATGGCCAAGATCGGAGGGCGACCCAGACGCGTGGGGCACGCGAACGCGTCGTAGGGCTTGTGCGCCTAGCACCATTCCAGCCCCATTCCAGCCCAACTTACTGCCATACACCCCTTTACGTCGATTTTACAGATCACGCGACCGCGTGGGTGACGCGATCGCGTGGGAGGCATGTTTCCCATATGACGCGGACGCGTCAGCGACGCGGTCGCGTGGGTCAAATTGTGCCAAAGGCATGCCTCCATCCACGCTCTCGCGTGACTTTCTGTTCGATTTCTTTTCTTCCTAATGCACTGTTGACGCGGACGCGTCAGCGACGCTGCCGCGTCGCGTGCGTGCTTTTTTTTTTATATGCAGTATGCAGAATGCAATGCTAATATAGATGCAATAAATAATTACAGGTTCAATGAAAATAAAATAAAATAAAAATAAACAAAACGAAATAAAATTGAAAAAGGAACGATCATACCATGGTGGGTTGTCTCCCACCTAGCACTTTTATTTAAAGTCCTTAAGTTGGATATTTGGGGAGTCCTCCTGTTATGGTGGCTTATGCTTGTATTCATCCAGGAATCTCCACCAGTGTTTGGAATTCCAACAGCCTCCGGGATCCCAAACTAGGCGCAAAAAGCCTTCAAGTAAGTTAAAGCAAGTGACAAGGCCCCAAGAGTGTTGATTGCTAGACTGAATTCCGGGGTCCCAAATCTTGCTTTTGCACCCGTCTTCAAGTTAATTATCAGGATTCCATCCGGGTGGTTCAGCTTTAGAATTCGCACTGAAGCGTCCAAACAACTTCCTAGACCCATTCAACTGAGCTTTACACCAACCCTTGTGTTTAAACTTAAAGCTTCCAACCATAATGAACCTTGCAGGACAATTCTTACCACTGGCCATCTTCCTCTTATTCTTAATGCCACAAAGAGCTCTAAGTTGACCATCCGTCTCCAGTAGCCCATATTCAAGTGGGATTAGAAAGCTAAGGGATATGAATTTTACCCACTTGAATGTTGTGAAGGATGATGGCAACTTAGGGGGAGGTATTGTTAACGAATTTGCAAGCTCCACTCCCTTGTGCTCTTCTCTGAAAACTTCCCCCTCTTTGCAAGCTTCTTCAATTTCAACCTCTTTCTCTTGGTAGCTTTCTTCCAATTCAATCTCCTCTTTATTGCTTTCCAAGGGCATGGGAGGTTGTGCTTCTTCTTCTTGAATCTCCATCTCTTGATCGATCTCCTCCAAGTCCTTAACCATGACATGCCTTGGAGGTTGTACACCCTCTTCAACATCAATTTCAAACATCTTGGAAGGAGGATTTATGAATGGACTTTCCAATGGAGGTTCAGCATCTCCTAAGTCTTCAACCACTTCTTCCTCCTCAATGGCAGGCGTAGCTTCTTCCAATTGTTTCATTATAAAATCGTGCTACTCACTATCCACCGGAGTTTCTAATATCTCCTTCATGCTACGTTCTTCATTAGATTGCCCACATGATGCCATGGGGGTTCCTTGAGTGTCCGAACGTCGTGAAGGTAATCGATTTATCGCTTGATCCAGTTGGCGAAGGGTTGCTTGAAGTTTTGCACATGTTTCTGTGAGACGATCCCTTGATTTTTGTTGCGCTCGGTTATCATAAGTAGGATCATAGTGCTCTTGGATTGATGGATATGGAGATGGCAAATATTGAGGTGGTGGTTCTTGGGAGTAATTGGGTTGGAATTGGGGTGGTTCTATATATGGTTCATATGGCTCATAAGGTGGTTGGTGTGGTGGATACGGGTTAGAATCATGTGATGATGTCTAGTAGTATGGGGCTTGTGAGTATGGTGGTCCAAAGCTGTGTTGAGGAGGCGGTTCATAATCATATGGTGGGCCTTGTTGGTAACTACAAGGGGGTCCACTATAGTCATCATTTTGGTATGCATCACAGAATGGTTGTTGGTTATAGTGCATTGGAGGGGGTTGTTGCCAAGAGGGTTGATTAAATCCTTGTGGCTCCTCCCATCTTTGATTCTTCCGACCTTGATGCATGTTCCTGTTATAACTTTCACTCCTTGCAACAGCATTGGAACCAAACTCAAAGCGAGAGGGGTGAGAACTCATAATAGTAGATAAAAATTAAAAACAAATTTTAAATTAAAAGGTTATTTAAATTTTGAATTTGAAAATTAAATTTTGAAATTTGAAAATTAAATTTTGAATTTTGAATTTTTGAATTTTAAATTTTTGAAGTTTGAATTTTGAAATTTGAAATTTGAAATTTGAAATTTGAAACTTAAATATTGAATTTTGAAATTTGATTTTTGAAATAAGGTAAGATAAGATTTTGAAAAAGATATGATTTTTTTGAAAAAGATTTAAATTTTGAAAAATTTTTTTTTTTTAAATTTTGAAATTTGAAATTTTTGAAATTTTGAATTTTAAATTTTTTTGAATTTTTGAATTAAATGAGGAAAGAGAAAAACAATAAAATGACACCAAACTTAAAATTTTTAGATCAAAACGAAGAAAACAACTAAGAACAACTTGAAGGTCAAGATGAACACGAAGAACAACTTAAAGATCAAGATGAACACCAAGAACAAATTTTTTAATAACTAAATAAAAACCAATAACCTCTTAATTTACGAAAAGGCAAAAATAAAAACAAAAATAAAAACAATTAAACAAGAAAAAAGCAAATATTTACAATAACCAATAATAAGGCACACGTTTGCAATTCCCCGGCAACGGCGCCATTTTGACGTTAGGATTTTTGCCAGTAAAGAATTTTATAAAACCAGTCGCGTTGTAGATATAGTCTCTAAACCAACAGAAATCCCTTCGTACAAACGTTTTGGTTGTCACAAGTAACAAACCCCTAAATAAATTAATAACCAAAGTATTTAAACCTCGGGTCGTCTTCTCAAGGAACTGTAGGGAAGTATGTTCTTATTATTGGTTATGAAGATTGTAAATTGGGGTTTTTAAGATGAGGAACAAGTAATTTAAATTGCAATTGAAATAAGTAAAAGACTGTAAAATAAATAAATAACTGTAAAATAAACTTTTGGTAAGGTATGAGAAATTAGAAGTCCTGTCCTAGTTATCCTTATCAATGATGGTGAAAATTGAATCTTAATTCCACTTAGTTAACCTTTACTAGAGCAAGGGAAGGTCAAGTGATTAATTAGTTTGATCTTCAAATCCTAGTTAATTCCTAAGAAAAGATTGGGATTATTTAAGTTCAATTCAATTAACAAAGATAACAATTATCAATCATGTTTGAGTTTGATAACTCCTGAGTTACTGATTTCTTAGCCAAGACCAAAAGGGGAAAAGTAAATCTACTGGAATAAAAATGTCTTCAGATTGGAAGCAACAGTAACATAAATAAAAGAGAGCAATAATAAACTGAAATATCTCAAATAACATTAAATTCAAAGAGTAATTTATAACATAGAAGAATTCATAAACTAAATTGAGAAGATAAATAAAAAAGAATGTTGAACCTGATAAAAAGAGATAATTCTGAAAGCGAATAAAATCCTAAATCTAAATCCTAATCCTAAAGAGAGAGGAGAGAACCTCTCTCTCTAAAAACTACATCTACTCCTAAAATTGTGAATTGTGAGCTTGATTATGAATGGATGCATTCTTCCACTTTATAGCCTCTAATCTGTGTGTTTCGGGCCAAAAACTGGGTCAAAAACAGCCCGAAAATTGCCCCCAGTGTATTCTGGTACATTCAGAACGCGGGTAAGTGACGCGGAGGCGTCGTCCACGCGTCCGCGCAGATTGAAGTTCGCAGTTGCGACGCGGGCGCGTCATTCACGCGTTCGCGTCACCTAACTTTGGGGCAGCTATGGCAAATTATATATCAAATCAAAGCCCCGGACGTTAGCTTTCCAACGCAACTGGAACCGCGTCGTTTGGACCTCTGTAGCTAAAGTTATAGCCGTTTGAGTGTGAAGAGGTCAGGCTGGACAACTTAGCAATTTCTCCAACTCCTTGTATTCCTTCCACTTTTGCATGCTTCCTTTCCATCCTCTGAGCCATTCCTGCCCTGTAATCTCTGAAATCACTTAACACACATATCAAAGAATCTAATGGTAATAAGAGAGGATTTAAACTTCAAGCCGACAATCTCCGTGGGATCGACCCTTACTCACGTAAGGTTTATTACTTGGATGACCCAGTGCACTTGCTGGTCAGCTGCACAAAGTTGTGAGAAAAGTGTGGAGAACACGACTCCGTCCCGCACCAAGTACCGAGAGATCCAAGTGCAGATTCAAAAGAGAGGCTAGGAAATCCTGGCCGACCCTGTGACCAATGTTGGATTAACAATGGTCCATGAATTCTATGCAAATCTGTGGATGACAGATAAGCAAAAGAAAGATGGACAAAGGTTTCATACTTTTCGCACCATGGTCTGGGGAAAGACTCTCTATTTTCATCTTGATAAGGTGAGAGAGATCTTTAAATTACCTCCACAAAGGGATGATCCAGAATCCTTTAATAGGAGGGAGGTGGCTAATCCCAAGTTGGATCAGATTCTAGAAGACATATGTCTACCTGGAACTCAGTAGATAAATAACACAAAAGGTAAACCAAACCAACCGAGGAGATTGGATCTCAAACCAATTGCTAGGGGTTGGTTGGATTTCATTGGGCGTTCCATACTCCCTACTAGCAACTGCTCTGAAGTCACCATTAGAAGAGCTGTGATGATTCACTGCATTATGATGGAAAATGAGGTGGAAGTCCACCAATTAATCCCCGTTGAGCTGTACAAAGTTGCAAATAGGATGTCAACTCAAGCCAAACTGGCCTACCCAAACCTTATCTTTCGCTTATGCAAAGAGGCTAGAGTCCTGATTAACAGAGACTCATGGATTCTAGCAGATGGCCCAATCACCAAGCAAGTGATGAAAAGCACCAGACTACCAGATGATCATCCCAAAACGAAGACACCTGAGCCTCTTCAAACATAAGAGATCCTTCCAATTGAATATTAGACCCAGCTGGAAGCTTCTATTGCACAATTGCAGACCACCTTGGATCAATTAAGAGAGGAGCAAAAAGACCAGACTAGCATGCTTTGCAAACTGGTCAAGAAACAAGAGAAGCAGGGCCGTGAACTAGAAGAGTTGAAGCGTAAGAAATTATCCCCTGAAGAGCCTAACGCCAACCATGATTAAGGTGGTTGAGTTTTACCTTCCTATTTCTGTGCCTATTTTGATTGTTGTTTCTTATGTTTAGATTTAGATGATCGTTAGTAGCATTTAAGTTTTTATTTATGTTTCTGTCTTTTAATTTAAGAATTTCATAAGCATTATTAGGATTTAAGTTTCTATTATCCCTATTTTTTTCCAATTAGGTATAAAATGTTCCTCTTATCATCTCATTGAACTTGAATAAAATTTTAAATTTTTTTAGAAGCATTAAAGATGCTTGAATTTCGAGTTATATCATAAGAATAGTTCAATTATTTTGATGTGGTGGCATTGCTTTTACATTCTGAATGCATGAATAAACAGTGCATATTTGATGTTGGAGTTAAGAATGTTGACTCTTGAAAGAATGATGAAAAAGAAAAAGTATTATTGGTAATCTGAAAAAATCCAAAAGAAAATTGATTCTTGAAGCAAGAAAAAGCAGCAAAAAGAAAAAAAAATAAAAAGCAAGCAGAAAAAGAAAGAAAAAGAAAAAGCCAATAGCTCTTTAAACCAAAAGGCAAGAGCAAGGGTCCAAGGCTTTGAGCATCAATAGTTAGGAGGGCCTAAAAGAAACAAAATCTTGGCCTAAAAAGTTCAAATGAGCTCCTCCCCCTAACTAAATGCTTGTGGTGTGAAGGTGTCAAGTGAAAAACTTGAGACTGAGCAGTTAAAGTCGTGATCCAAAGCAAAAGAGTGTGCTTAAGAACTTTGGACACCATTGGCTGGGATTCTAGCAAAGCTGAATCACAATCCTAAGGGGTTCACCCAGTTAAGTGTCTATGGCGTTTATGTATCCGGTGGTAATACTGGAAAACAAAGTGCTTAGGGTCACGACCAAGACTTAAAAGAAGCTGTGTTCAAGAATAAAAAATAACTAAACTAGGAGAATCAATAATATCATCTGGATTCTGAGTTTCTAAAGATGCCAATTATTCTGAGCTTCAAAGGAAAGTGAGATACCAAAACTATTCAGAAGTGAATAGCCACTAGTCCCGCTCATCTGATTGAAAATGAGCTTTATTGAGAACTCTGAGATTTATTGTATCATTCTCTTCTTTTTAATCCTACTTTGTTTTTAGTTGCTTGGAGACAAGCAACAGTTTAAGTTTGGTGTTCTGATGAGCGGATATTTTATACGCTTTTTGGCATCATTTTCATATAGTTTTCATTATGTTTTGTTTTAAGTTTTATTATATTTTCATAGATTTTAGTGCAAAATTCATATTTTTAGATTCTACTTTGAGTTGTTACGTTTTATGATGATTTCAGGTATTTTCCGACTGAAATTGAGGAGTTTTGGCAAAGTATGATTCAGAGACCGAGAAAGGACTGCAGATGCTGTCAGATTCTAACCTCCATGCACTCGAAGACGCATTTCTGGAGCTACAGAAGTTCAAATGGTGCGCTCTCAATTGCTATGAAAATCTAACATCCAGGGCTTTCTAGAATTATATAATAGTCTATATTTTGCTCTGAAAATGAAGGCCCAAAACTGGTGTTCAACGCCAGCTACCAACCTCATTCCTGGCATCCAACACCCAACAGGGAGCAGCTGACACCCAACACCCATTCAGGAGTCCAAAGCTGGCGTCCAATACCCTAGAGGGAGTACCAACTCGTGGCTTCACTCAAGCTCAGCCCAAACAGTCACTAAGTGGGCCCGGAAAGTGGATTTTCGCACTACAAGACTAGTTTATCTTATTTCTGTAATTCTTAGTTATTAGATTTATAAGAGAAGATCACCATTGTTTAATCTCATCTTTCTTCTTCCCCCACTTTTACTTTTGAACATTATTGTAAGCTATGAGTCACTAACCTCCTAGGTTAAGGTTAGGAGCTCTGCTGATTCTTATGGATTAATAATATCATTGTTCTTTTTCAATCTATCTATGCTTGATTCTATTCTAAGATGTATCTTCGTTCTTCATTCTAATGAATTGGGAGTGTAACTTGACCGTCATCCCTATTCTACATCAGTTCTTGTGAGTCCTTGATGGGATAGTACTGAACCACAAGCTTGATTATACATCTCTTAGACGGCTAATCCATGACTTCGTTGGGGACTTGGAGACATCAGTTCAGCCGAGGTACGGGGCGATTAGGGCCTTTGTGGTATAGGCTAGAACAAAGACGCAGCACTCTCAGATCTGGAAGATTCAACCTTGTCTGTGGCGCTTTAAGTAGGATCACCAAGGGAATGGACTGCAGGAGTTTCACCCTCGTTCAGATTGGATGACCACTGACCTAGCATTTGATCTAAAGCAGAGGAGATTAATGACCACTGACCTGGCGTTAATCACTTACAGCCTGCCGTGGAATGAATCATCAGAAGTTGATGTAGATAGTGAGAAAAGTTGATCCAGAAGGAGAAAGCATCTCCGAAGCCTCAACCGTTCTCTCATCACTGATTTCACACCAATTAAGTAATTCTGTCTTTATTCTATTTTTATGCGTTTTTCCACAACAACCATATTTTCTATCTGCCTGACTAAGATCTACAAGATAGCCATTGCTTCTTCAAACCAACAATCTCCGTGGGATCGACTCTCACTCACCTGAGGTATTACTTGGACGATCCGGTGCACTTGCCGGTCTATCTGTATGAATATTATGGAGTCAATTTCTTGCACCACCGAGCTTGTTGGGAATAAAACAAGGAGACAAGGAAAATCTCCGGGACTATATGGAAAGATTCAACAAGGCTTGCTGGAAATCCAGAGTCTACTAACAAAAACAGTGAGTATGGGCTTGGTCAACGGCCTGAAAAAAGGACCATTCAGCTAATCTATCTCTAAGAGACACCCGTCCACTCTAAACGAAGTACAGGAAAGGACGGAAAAGTACATCAACATTGAAGAAAATTTCCGATTAAAAGAAACCTCTTCAAAGTCCAACTTATAATATTCACCTTGAGATAGAGAACGGGAACCCAAAAAGAAAGAAGAGTCAAGCTCGAATAAACCCCAAAAATACCACAACTACACCCCCTAAGGGTCTCCCTAGTAGACGTCTACAGAGAAATATGCCACACAGAGAAGATTCCACCACACCGCCCAATCAAACACAAAAAGGGTGGAAGCCGGACCAAGTACTGTGAATACCATAAACTCTACGGACACTCCATCAATAAGTGTTACGACCTAAAGAACGTCATAGAAAAGCTAGCCAGAGAGGGCCAGCTTGACAGGTACTTGGCTGACAGGTCGGACGACCTGAGGAAACGAAGAAGGGAAGAAGAGGAAGGATGACCACAACGCCCTCCTCACACCCCAGAACGTCACATCCACATGATCAATGGAGGGATCACAGGAGGGAATAACGAAATCCTCACGAAAGAAACACCTTAAAGAGGTATATAAAATCGGGGAAAGTAGCCTGTCGACCGACCTGCCCACCATCTCCTTCACAAAAGAGGATGTGTAGGGCCTATTGCCCAAACATGATGACCCTGTGGTGATAACCATAATCCTAGCCAATACACACCTCCACCGCACCTTAATAGATTAAGGAAGCTCAGCCAACATTCTGTTCAATTCTACCTTCGACAAACTCAGACTAGAATTAAAAGACCTAAGAGCGTACCCAGACAGCTTATTCGGACTCAGGGACACCCCGATCCGACCCCTAGGATACGTCTCCTTACACACCACCTTTGGAAAGGGGGCGAGGTCAAGGACCTTAACCATCGATTACGTGTGTGTTTGGATTACCGTTTGCAAACGGAAGTTTGTATAAAATCGATTTTGTAAAAGTGATTTTGATCAAAAGTGAGTTAGTATTAACATGGTTTATGTTTGGTAATTTTTATTCAAAATGGATTATAATAAACTAAATATTGTTTGGATTACATTATTCAAAATCACTTTTAGATAGAAAATTACAGAAAAAGACATGAATTTAATTATTTTATGTTATCTTATAATTTTATTTTAAATATTTAAATAATTTTTAATATGAATCATAATACAAAGTAAAAAAAATATTCCATAAAAAAATAACAATAACAGTAAAAGAAATCATAAAAAACAGAAATTTTATAAAAAATAATATGCATAAAAAAATATTAAAAAGATATATTATAAAAAAGAAAACAATAAATATATGAATAATAAAGGACGTAATTGGTGCATAGAACATAAAGTTTAATCCAACGTGAAAAGCTGAACGGAAAAGCTAGAATTTTTAGCTTTTGGTAAACGTGAGTTGAAGACAAAAATCACTTCTACCTTTACAGAATAAAAACATTGCCAAACATAAAGATGAAGCGTTCAAGGAACTCAAACGAGCTTCTCTCTTCTCCAACGCAAATCCAAACACACCCTACATCGTAGTCGACATAAGCTCGGCCTATAACGCCTTAATAGGTCGAACAACTCTAAACAAGCTGGCCGCCATCGTCTCCACCCTACATCTCTGTGTGAAATTCCCCACAAACGAAGGAATCGCTATCGCAACTCGCAAGAAAATGCTACAATGAAAGCCTAAGCTTGAAGACCAACTCGGGCGGAAAAGAAGTCAACACCATCGAGTTGGGAGGTGATGAGTCCATATTTTACGATATATTTTGGTTTGATTTGAGTGAATTTCATCACATAAACCCACATTTATTCATCTAAATAGCATGCTTTTGTGTTTTCTCCCTAAATTGAGCTTAATTGTGAAAACATGCTATTTTGTGCTTAATTTAGTCAATTTTTATTCACTTTAATCCTATTTGGTGCCTTGATGTATTTTTTAAGTGATTTCAGGCTTCCAAGGCAAGTATGGGTTGAAGGAGTTAAGAAAAGAGCATGCAAAAGAGAAGAAACCATGAAGAAATGAAGTTTGGAAGTTCCAGCACCCGTGCGTACGCACAAGTATGCGTGCGTACACACAAGGGGGATTTGCGAGCGACGCGTACGCGTGACTCACGGGTACGCGTGGGAGTGAATTTTGCGCAATGACGCGTACGCGTGACCTACGCGTACGTGTGACCCGAATTACGTCAGCTCATTAATTGCAAATCGCTGGGGGCAAATTTTGGGCCTCCAGAACCCAGTCCAACTCATTTCTGAAACTATATGAGGCCAAAGTGAAGTTGAATGAAGGGGGCAATTAGGTTTAGCTTTTATGATGTTTTCTCTTAGTTTCTAGAGAGAGAAGCTCCTCCCCCTCTCTAGAATTAGGGTTTTTAGCTTATTTTCCTTTTAATTTTAGCACTTTAATTCTTGCTTTAGTGTAGTTTCATTTATGTTTCTATGCTTTCTTGTCTTTATCTTCTTCATCTCTTTTGTTATTTTCTCTTTTATGGCAATTCTCATGTTATGAACACTTTTGTTATTTTAATTCTAATTAATACAAATTTATGTTTTAATGTCATTTATTGCTTTCTTTAGTTGTCATTGTCATTTTCCTTGCTTTTGGTATCTTAGATTTTATTTTTAATACAATTTAATATTATTTTATTTTCATGCACACCAAGTATTTGATAAAATGCTTGGCTTAGTTTTCACTTAGTTTTTCTACACTCTTGGCTTGGAATTGATGACTTTGGTGTTCCTTGAGTCAATGATGTCCATTCTTGTTTGATACATTAGAGTAGTTAGTTGATTTGGTCTCCATTGACTCTATGTGATCCTTAGTGTTGACATAGGACTTATGGATTGAAATTAGCTATGCCTATTTAACTTATCTTCGATGTAAGGTTGACTAAGTAGGATTAACTCTTCATAATCATCATGTGTTTGTGGTCAATGGTTAGGATAGGTAGCCTTAGCTCTCAATAACTTGCCAAGATATTTTCTTGCATTTGAAGTTTCTTTTCCTTGCATTTAATTGCTTTGATGTTAATTTCTTGCATGTTTAGTTTTCACACTCTTGGTTGAGAAATTGGGTGTTTGGGTGGAATTGAGTTGTGGATGTCCATCCCGCATTGTGTGAGAATAGTTAATTAGTTTGGTTTCCATTGACGCTAGTCTTTCACTAAGTAATTAGTGAGTTGACTAGAACTTATGGATTCAGATCAATTATGCTCTTTTGACTAATTCTCAAGGAGGATTGACTAATTTGGATTGATTCCGCACAATTGCCAAGTTTGTGGTCCACAACTAGGATAGGAAACCTAGATTACCCACTTCTTGCCAAGAGTTGCCATTTACATTCCTTACATGTTTATTTGCTTTCTTGCATTTTACATTTCTTGCCAATTGCTATCATCCAACCCCATGCTCTCTCTCTCATAGCCAATAATTGTACATTTCATTGCAACTCCTAGGAAAGACGACCCGAGGTTGAAAGACTCTCGATTTATATTTGGTTTAATTTGTGATAACATTGATTGATGGCCAATTTGTTGAGTTAGGACTATACTTACAATGCCAATTCCATTTTGATATTAAAATTCCTAACCTATGCAAATCGGTCTTCATCAGGAGGCCCCCGATTTCACGAAGAGCTGCACCCTAGACCTGAGGGGGAAACCGAGGAGGTCCAAATTGGGAATTCCCCCGACAAAATGACAAGCATAGGGGCGAACTTGAAAGAGAAACTAAAGAAGCAACTCATCGACATAATAAGGGAAAATGCCGACCTCTTTGTCTGGAAAGCTTCCGACATGCCTAGCATAAACCCCGACCTAATGTGCCATAAGCTCGCAATATACCCGGGCTCCCGACCTGTCCAACACAGGAAACTCAGACTCGAGCAGACACAAGTCGTGGAGGAACAAGTACAGGCCTTGCTAGAGGCAGGATTCATAAGGGAGGTAAAATACCCACTCTGGCTAGCCAACGTCGTATTGGTAAAATAGTCAAACGGGAAGTGGAGAATGTTCGTGGACTATACTGACCTTAACAAAGCTTGCCCTAAAATCCCTACCCATTGCCAAGCATCGATGCTTTAGTCGACGCATGATCTAAAGCATGATCTTAACTAAACCTAATTGCTCTCCCCTTGTTCCCTCTTGAATTCTGTCTTAAATAGCTTCAGAAATGAGTTGGATTTGGGCCTCTTTGAGCTCAGAAATCGCCCCCAGCGTGTTCCTTCAATGAGGTCACACGACAAGTGTCACGCGTACGCGGGATGTCATGAGTACGCGTGGCCTGGCGAATTTCCTTCTTAATGCGTACGCGTGAGGCATGCATACGCGTGGCCTTGCGCTCACCAAATCCTTACTTTTCATGAATTCTCCACTTTGTATGTTTTTCCTTCACTTCTTTGATCCAATACTTGCCTCCTAAGCCTGAAATCACTAAGCAAATATATCAAGGCATCGAGTGGAATCCAAGTGAATTAAATTTAGCAAATTAAGAGCCTAAAAAGTATGTTTTTAATCTTAAGCACAAATTATGAGAAATTCGCAAAACCATGCTATTTCATTGAATAAATGTGAGATAAGTTGATAAAATCTGCTAAATTCAACGCAAGATAAACCAAAAAATTGGGGTTTATCAGTCACTGACGGCCTTTCCTCTTGGACATTTTTATCTTTCATAATTTTAAGGTTTTCTCTGAAGACATGAGCAACTAATCTCCTTGGTTAAGGTGAGGAGCTCTGTTGATTCCTATGGACTAATATTCTAGTTTTTCTTCCTTTGATTAATGCATTGATATCTTCTTAAGAAAAAGTTTTTGTTCTTCATCGAAAGGACTTGAATGTGTTGGGAAACAATTCTTTTTTTACTTGAATTCTTTTAATTTATTGGAAAAGTTAATTAATTGATTTAAGCTTGAAAACTTATTCTTACAGTTCTTAGGTTTTGAAATTAGACTTGATAGGTGACATCGAATCAACTAGGGGAGATTCTTATGAATTGTGTGACATATAAATCAGTGAACATGTCTCAACTCTTTTCTTAAGTAATTGACTAAGGAATTAACGATTCATTAGGTTAAAGAGAAATTAAATTACCAAGGGATTGGAGTTTGATTATTAATGATTTGCCATGGATGTATCTTTACATGATCACGGTGGAAAGCGAAAATATTGGTTCGGAAGTCTCAACATCTCTAAACCTTAACTCTTTTAATCATATTATCTTTCAATACTTACTGTTTGCTTTTGTTTACTTCACTGTTTATGTCCAAGCTTTCTAAAATCCTAAATTTTGGTTGTCTGGCTAGAATAATCAATTGATGATTGCTTGTTTAATCCGTTAATCCTCATAGGAACGATAACCCACTCCCGTGGTATTACTTGATACAATCCGGTGCACTTGCCGGTAGTTTGTGGTTTGTAAAATCTGCATCACGGGGTCTTTGGTACAAACTCCTCCTCATCCTCAGAAGAACCACTTTCATTGCTATCGGTGACGTATTCTTCATTCGACTCCTCACTGTCCACGTCTATGTGTTCCATTGGACTAGCACATTGCAGAGATGGTAGTGCAAGAGGTGGATCATCTTAGACAAAATTCGAGTATCTAGAACTACTACCACCTACGTCTCCAACCTCCGCAGAAAGCTCCATCACTTGTTGGGTCATGATTCTCCTATGGACATCAAATATTATAAGCACATGCTCATCGCCGTCGAGCCAAAAAATACGAAACCGAAATACTCTATTTTTCGTCAGTTCTATAAACCTATAGCCAACGTAACTCTTACAACCTCATTTGTCCCAGTAGCACCCATATTCGTTAATATTAGGCTCTTCAACTCAGACAGAGTACTTAATCAACAAATGCGCAAAAGGATAGGACTATCACACTCAAATATAACTCTATCATTACTGTTTCTCATGTGACAATTAAGATATACACGCACAAAAATATATTCATCATTAGACATTTTTACCAAACTTATTGAAAGAATAGAGAAGAGAAATGGATAAGAAGAAGTGATATATTTGTGAGGAATGCTAATACTTGCAAATCCTTTTATAGTTACTTTTAATTTGTCATATTATATGTCGTTTACCGTGTAAACAAATTGATTATGCATGTATCTCGTTTACAGTGTAAACGAGATATATGCAGTTTCTTGTCTTCCACGTGTCACGTGTGTACCCATTTTTTTTTGTTTAAAATAGTGTAAACAAGATACATACATAGTCAGTTTATTTACACTATAAATGAGATAAGTAATAATACCTAAAACTGTAAAATTATCTTCAAATTATCTATTT
>NC_029790.2:43588929-43625306 GCF_000816755.2 Arachis ipaensis
AATTCATGTTAAATAAATTAGTCTTATATTATTTTATATTTATATTGTAAACTATCTTACGATTATACTTATATTGAATTGACGTACCAAATTTTCATTTTTGTTTAACAAATTTAACTGTTATTTTCTTAAGAGCAAAGTAATAAAAAAGTTAAGACAATTAAATATTATGTTCAAGAATAAATTAAGTTTTTTCCTTCTAATTTTACTTATTAAACATATTCGTTTGAAATCCATAACGATCTTTCTTAAAGCGCATCAAAATGCTTCAGAGTGGATAATTTTTTTTTTTTGGGTGACTTATTATTATTGTTATTGAAATTAATAATTGTTTTTGTCAAACCGAAAGAAGAAAAAAGTTTATTAAAAGAAAACTAGTAATATTTGGTGTTGGATTTTGAGTTACAATATATATAATACACACTAGCAAGAAAATTGAACCCCCCAATGTTTCTTTCCTTAGTTGAGAACATTAAGATAATTATTTGTGTATAACGGATCATCTAATTTGGAAATCATATTTTTACACACTATTTTTGGTTGTCGATATTAAACAACAAATAATTGATAATTGGTTCAAATAGTCGATAGTTACCAAGTGCAGAGAGCTTATATTTTTCCCCCTCTTATTAATCTATTTATTTATGGTGGGGGGATCCAAAGATTATCCAATACTCATGAGGTTCATATAAGAAAATCAATTTGCTGCTTGCCAAGTACTCAGCAAATTAATCAGAGTCAGTGATATAACAACAAAGTCAACGTCATTACCACTCCTAAATTCAAAGTTTTTGGTGGATTTCCAATAAAAAGCCGGTCTATATTTGTAAACTAGTACTATAGATTTTGTGATAATTCAATAATAATGAGTTAGTAGTCCAAGGAGTTAGACTGTGATTTCCATTATCTATCTGCACTACATTGAAGCTTCAACCACCTATTTTTCACACCATTGTTCTTTCTTGTACCAAGACGGCAGCACCCTTCATTTTCTTCCCACTCCATCTTTTATTCTGCACATCCTAGTTCATCTCCTTGAACGTGCCAGGTTGAAATTTCTTCTCTAATGATTTCATAGCCAATTCAAGTCGTTCTTGGTCCTGTAACAAAATTTAGAAAAGTCTATATTCAACATCTATATTTGTTTCTACAAAGTTTCTAATATATGCTTTTGAAGATGTCATGAAATTGGCGTTAAGCCAAATACTTCTAATGATATAACAATACATGATTAGATGTCTACATAAAATTCTTTCACACGGGAAAAGTATACAACTCAAAATTCATTCTCTTTTTTGGTGGATGAAAAGAACATGGAAGTGTCTTTGTACCTTTCCTTTGAGACTTACTACAAGAGATCCATATCTGGCTGTACGGTAACATCCTTCATGTTGCAAAGGCAAAACTTGGTTAGATATAGAAAGAAGTAATGCATAATGAGTCATATGAAGCCAAATATCTCAACATTTCATAAATGTCATACCTATATGAAGGTCTGGAAATTCAAGACAAAGCTTCGATAGAGGTTGAGCGATTTCAACCTGCAGTTTTGGATATCGCAATATCAGATTCGTGGGACATTGCTACTTCAAGCTTAGTGAAATGAAATTAGAAACATACATCTGAAAGATTTGTCATCACTTGCTTTGATACATAAGGTTCCAGTAATGTTAGCAGATCATTCGATTCTGTTAATTCAATCAAACAGTTCCATTCCTTTTCCAGCTCCGAAACATTCGTCGCAGTAAGAACTATTACATTTTGGCACTTGATCTGCAAGAAATGGAGATTATTTCAACCCATTTTAAATTAGTATTCCTTCCAGTTTTTTCATTATGTAAATGTCAAAAGTGAAAACAAATAAATACAAATAAAAGCATTTATCAGTTTTCCCTAGGTCTAAAATAGAACTTCAGGCAAATGACGTTACATACCAAGGGAACGGACAACTTGTCATGATGCAGTAGCTCAGTTATGCCCTCTGGCAACTGAGCCATCTGAAAGGGGAAAGTAAAAATATAAATCAATACAGAGCAAATTTCATACTACAACTGTCATCACTCATCAGTTGGAAGTGAATCGTTTTTCAACTTAGTTTTACCTCGTTCCGGTCACCAATACACTGATCACCAATAATATGCCGTAGATATTCTTCAAATTCTTCATCCGGAGCCTATGTCAAGAAAATCACCAACCAATATGGAGTTACTATGATAAACCCGAAGCAGTTATGATGCAGCTATGCTTGTATACCCACATACAGGCCTTGTTCCATCATATTTGCCAAAACTTTAACAAAAGCGGAACTTCATTTTTCAAGAATTCATACTAGTTAAGGACCAATACGATATGTGGGGTGGATACATGACATGAAGAAAACATCTTAGTAACGTCAAGCCGAAAACCATATGCTCAAATAAGGACAGAAGCAATGTACCAAACGAACACCAAAAGCTTTTGCAATGCCTGCTATGGTAACATCAGAGTGCAGTGGACCTACACCTCCATATATAAAAACCTACAAGTAGGCCCAATAAATAACCAGATCAGATTGCTACCATTTCATCATCAAGAAATCAAATACTTGTAACTCTGTGTGCTGTAGTTTAATACCATATCACTTGATTTCTTTTGTTCAACTTCCTCGGCCACAGAATCTATCTGGTACAAAAGGATATGTCGTAAACCCCATCAAAGTATAATATTAATGTACATGTGCTTCATTATCCGAAGATTCATAGGAACATCTTCGGGCTCTGATGGAATGCAACTTAATATACATAAAGTAGCACAGATATAGAAACGAACTCACATTGCTGTGTACAACAGAAAGTCGCAACACAGACCAACCAACAGAATGCAGCTTTCTACACAAATTAGGTCCCAACTGATCCTCAACAGTGCCAAACCTGAGCTATGGAACAGAGTAAACATATGGAGAACATCATCAAAATAGTTGGAGAAAGGATTATAAGAAAATAAGAATTGCACTGCAAAGCATAGTACTTACAGAAACTCATCTCCCACAGCAATGACCGAAGCTGTGAGCATACTGTTTTTATGCAAATCTAGGCTACTCAAGCCATTGCTATCAACAGGACGTTGTCCACAATTAGAAGAAGATAGCCTTTTAGCCCTCCCTGCCCTCTCTAATCTTCCATCAGCAAGCAAATATGCTGGTTTAAATTTATCGGATGAATCACTGGTGGATAATAATGAATTGGGAACAGTGTCATATATGCTCCCAATCGAAGTATAACTGCACAACCAAAAAACGTAATAGTCACACCAAATTTCTATGAATGAACATAAACAACTTAATGTGAATATGGTGGACCAGTAAGTTTATTTAGTTTCCTTAGGTCAAAGATCGAGCAAATTTATGAAACCATCCAATTATTCTCCATGTTGCTAATATGGGGGAAAGCAGGTTAAACAAAAAGGAAAAACTATGGCACACAGGTATATCAAATCCAACAAAGAAGGTCCAGCACATATACTGAATATTACCCTTGATCATAAAGGCTGCAATAGTTCACCTTGCAAGTTAAAAGGAAGGCCCATACATCTCTACATAAAAATACAAGGCAAGTCAATATCATAATGAAAGTAATATTATGACATTCTAAGAGCATCTACATAAACAATAAAGGAAAAGAACAAACAATATATATTTCCAAGTGATGTGCCAATAGTTAACGCAAAAGTTGAAGGAAGGTAATCAAATCATTTCCCTGATGTATCAAGCTACTTTAGAAGATGAATGATGACAGTTGTCAAAAATCTTCAGGATTCAGGAAAACATAGTTAAAATTAAAAAACTAACTGAGATTTAAAAATAAATAAATAAATACCCTTTGAAAAGTTCTGAATACTGAAAAGAAGGAAAATTATATAAAACAACTATTAAACTATGGCAACAAGCAAGTTTTCTTCCACCAAGTGGGATGAACTACATTGATTAAGCAACAGCATTAAAGATTTATGAAAAATTACATACTAGGCAAGAATTGACTAGAAATATTGTATGGCTGTATCCAAAAGGGAAAAGCTTAGATATGTAGATGAAAATGAGTGCTCAAAAAGAAGTTTGGAAATAGCTAAGACCTAAGAAGTGGTCCACCTATACTATAAGTGGTACTACTGCCCAAACAACCAATAGCCACAAAGTTTCATATCTAACTTCTATCTCTAGTACTACTGTTTCAGGAACAAATGCATTTCAGCCACCACTAATAAATAAGTATGTGAAGGTAGACACTTTCAGTGTGAATTTTATGATTAAATGAAAGGATTATTGGATAAGACGATAAGTTAGCACCAATCACACATGTGGTTATAAGAGAACCATGTTTTTCAGATCATTATTGTGTTCACTAATCTCAAATTAAAAGAAACTAAGCAGTAAAGAGAAACACTTTATAACAAAGGACCAAACCTGTATGACCAATCTAAAATGGGATTCACTCTCATAAAAGCTGGCCACCCAGGTGAACTAGGGGAGAATTGTTCCTGGCCAACCTGAAAGATTAGAGGGCACATATAAATAGAATATTCAATATTCCTATTTTCAGAAACCATGCTAATCAAATGTTAGTTTAAAGCATAAAAGATGCATTTTGGGATTAATGGTATTACTGACAATGTTACTCGACTACTGCATTGGGAACATTTTGAAGCTTTAACGGCATGTAATGTAATAAGCTACATTTAGAACATTGAAACTTATTATGTAACTAATTTTTTCCTCATAACGTATATCTATGATAAGTATAGACATCGCTTTTGATTAAGGATTGTATATGCAAAATTTTCTCTTTTGTAAATTGCTTCTAGATTTTGCTTTTAAAAAGTGTCAAGCATCTGAGTAAAATCTTATGACGTAGAATAACAGAATGGGCTTTCGCGTTTAGGAGTCAATAAATCAGAGAGAAAAAAAAAACAAGACAATTGAAAAAGGCCCTCTCATGGTGAAACAATAGGAATACCGCAGTAGGGTCTCCAATTCGAACTCCAAGGAAAATTGCTCGAATTGGCTTCTCCTTTAGCAAAGCCTCCAAACCAGATTTAAAATCTGTGCAAATGGTGTCAATTTGCAAACCATAGCTGCTCAAGAACAAATTATCAGAAAGAAGAAAATATCTCTTTTCCATGTTATCTACACTGCAATTACAATTCAAAGAATAATCAAAAGTATAAGGAAGAGAAAGCTTCACTAACGTGGCAGCTGTATCATAAGTGAATGAGTTAATTTCTGGGAAAGCACTAGGAGTCTCAAAATATATTGTTCTAATTGGAAAATCGTTCAGATCCCCATTGGCACTATTTTGTCCCCCTTTATGCAAAAAATAGCCCGCCCTAAGTAGATGTAACAAAACCTGCATGTCAAAGCTTATTGTCACATTAACAAGCTCATGAATACTGATGGATGATTAAAAAAAAAGAACTAAAATACACATGTTAAAACTTACCGTTGAATCCTTTCCACCATTGAAACTGAAAGCAACCTCTTCAATGCTGTATGAAGAAACACATTAATACATGCAGCACCAGTAAAATTACAATGATGAGATTGAAAATTAAGATCACCATTTTCTTTTATAGTTCAATACAGGCATGACCGATAAATCTCTTCGACTAACATAGACCTAGCAAAACCTTGTCCGCACACCATCAGCCATTGGTTACATTTTCATTAACACGGAAATTCCGGTGACTATCTTCAGGCAGCCAATCATTTCCAAAAAGGACAATACAACCGAGGAAGGAAATTCAATATTACCCAAGAATTTTGACAAAATAGATCCAACATGAATCAAACATCCATCCACATTGAGTGTATATTCATCTTTCTAGTTAAAACAACTACAAACCAACCAATAAATAAAATCCAATCCCAGACTCAAATCAAGCTCTCTAAGTCTAGGATAACAACCACCCAATAAATCAGCAAATCCCAGCTCATAGTCATAGAAATACTTACGAATACAAAGCCAAAGCTCTCTGAATAACATAGGTGGCGTTATTGTACTTGGTTTGAAGCCTTCTATCGCTACACTCCCTGATTGCTCTGTCGATCTCCATGGTGACCCGCAAACACAGAAACCTGAGAAAAGAAGGAAAACAGAACAATTGAACACAAAAATTACAGCAAATGAGACTCCAAAAAGATTACAAGTTGAAGCTGTTTGGTGAAAAGCAAACCAGGGTTTTCGTCAAAAAGAGATCTTCTCTTCCTTTCTTTCTTTTTCCCGCAAGTTCGAGATCAGCCTGCGGGGGAAGCTGAGGTGTCAATGAAAAGCAGTGTTCTTCGTTCTTGTGATTGAGAATTGAGAAGTGAACAATGATTATCCCCTTTTGGAATTTGGAATCAAAAGGGGTTTAGGGGAAAGAGAGATTTTTTTTTTTCTCTTCTTTTCTTTCCCTTTTGGAATTAAGAATTGGACATGGGAATTTGGATGGCGGAGGTTGTTTGTGTGAGCCACAAAACGGAAACTGAAATAACAAGAACGGTCCAACGTTTTGTTTTGTGTGCGAATTGTGATGTTATCATGTGTGTGCGGTTTTTGGGAATTTGAGCAAAGCACGTATGATATGAAATTAGGGAATATCCTTTTCAAGACATTCTAACTTCGAAGCAAATCATATATAAACTGCTTCCGTATTAGTCCCTCATAAGTCATAATTTGCACTTCTCACTTTCATTCTCTTTCACTAATCATAACGGAGAGAGATTCCGGATAATTTCTGTTCAAATTCAATTTCCTTTCTTTTCCCTAATGATTGGATTCAGTAATATATTTATGGCTTTGTTTTTTGTGGGAAAAGTATTATCCGAACCTTGATGGACCAGATGGAAAGATGCTATTTTAATGGCCAGAATTGCATCGGTACGAGATTCATTGGAAATTATGTATTTGATCCAAAGTTTGATAAAATTATAAACCGGTTCAACTTGGTTTGGTTTCATTTAACTCTTATGACTCGGTTTATTAGTTTTTTGGATGAAATGGGTTAACTTTTTTGTTCATTATGATATCTGGATCGTGGGCTACCATTATCCCCCCAAAAAAACGTGTGAAACAAGACCCAGACCCCAAAAAAGCACACATAATTATCATCGACGTTCTAATAGTCATCATTCGCATGGCGGTGATGAAATGGAGAGGAGATTTGGTGAGGTGAGGCATCGGCACGACGTCGGCCACTTAGGGAGAGCTCCGTAAGCCCATCGATGGAACTCGATGCCAATGAGAGGGTTCGAGGATGGGAGATTGAATGGTGGAGGTGTTTGACGGTCTAATACAGAGCGGCGACGGCACCTAGTGAGCGTTGCAGATCTTGGGAGACAGGACACAGCCGCTTTGAAGACACAGCGAAACTATGAGGATGCGGTCGCGTGAAACGGTGTTTCGAAGAAGAAGTTCGTAAGACAGCGGTAATGGAGGTGGAAACGAAGATACAAGACCCGCGTGGAGGAGAGGAACTTGTGTGGGGATGGGGAAGTTGTTGAATTCGGGTTGGATCATCGTAATGGACTTGGACTCCCGTCGAAAAAAAGGGCTGAATACTGTTCCACACGTTAATAATGTTATCCCAACCCTCCTGTACAACTGGTCAAGTAGCACTTCTATATAGACAATTGGACATGTACCTGGAAATTCTTGATGCAGATGCAAATGTTGTGATATTCAATCGCAACTGATTTCAAGATTAACCTTAATTTGGTATATGAGAAATATTTATCTGTCCTTATTAAGTCGTTGTATTTACACCAAAAGTTAAAAGACATAAAATGCACAGAATTAATAATGGAGCAACCAACTGAAGTAAAACAGTACTAGCAAGTGTAATGTAAGCATTGCTAATGGAATTCAGTTTGGGTGACCAAGCTGCGACGCAATAACAGGTCGCAGTAGAAGGCATGAACATTGTACGCAAACAACACCCCTGCGATATGTGGTTAATAGTAACTGTATCAAGAAACGTAGTACATTGTTTTCCCAGGAATGAGTACATCAGGTAATGAAATTCTCAAAAAGTGATACATAAAGATAATCCACAAAATACAAGTCTGGTTAACAACATAAGGATAGCAAGATTCAGGAGCTTGCAGCGTCGTTGCTCCATCGGACCTGCAGTACTGTGACTGGCTCAGTTGACATGACCTCAAAGATCCCACACCTCCGGGCTCGAATTTGCACAGGCTAGCAAAATGTGCCTAGCCTCCGGAGATGACCCCGAAGCTACCGTCTTGCTTGCCACTAAATTTGGTGTAGGTGGCCTCGACCTCAATGTGTCCGTGTGATAGGATGAGTGTGTGTCTCTGACCAGTGAAATGGCTCAAATGAGGGACATTTGGCTGATTATAGCATAGCAATAGATCATTAATAGAGAAAAAACTTATTGACGAAGACACGTACAAGAAAATGAATTGGTGCCTTACCAACAGGTGGGAGGACAAGACGCGGCTAGTGAGGTCCATGACAAGGAATGACCATTTGGTCTTGTGTATTTCAGCTATCACTTTCGCCTTGTGTGACGAAGGATTGTTGATACAGCGGGCACGCCGGTAAGTACCTTTTGCTTTGTATGGCGGTTCCTCGGATGGTCGGGGCTGGTATGTGTTTTCGCGACCACCGAAGTCGAAGATACGTACTTGGAATTCAAAGTTGCCCTTGTGTTTGAAAAGAAGCATGGAGTCTAAATTAATTCGGTACGTCTGGTAGAACTCTGGCCAACCACGGGTCAATGCGATGCTACCATTTTGCTGTTATTTCCAGAAGCACCGATGGCCGATACCTAGAGGTGGCAATATGTACCCTACCCACAGGTACCCAACCCGACCCCACCTGATCGGGTAGGGTTGCCAACCCGATCCGCAGCGGGTAGGGTAGGGTGCGGGTAGAGTTCTCGTGCGGGTCGGGTAGGGTGCGGGTTAAGCCTCAACCCTACCCGACCAACCCACACTCTATATATGTTTATGTTATATACTTATATAAAAATATGTTTTAAGTGGATGTTGAATCAAAGACCTCTCACTGAATGCAAAAGATCCTTAACCACTAAAAAAATTATTAATTGATAATTTAATTTTTTTATATAAAAATCAGTTCTATTTTAAATTATCATCAAGTTATATAATAATGTTGTATATTTTTTGTAACCCGTGGGTAGGGTCGGGTACCCGCGGGTTAAGAGCGGGTAGGGTTAGGGTTGGAATATTCTCAACCCGCGGGTAGGGTAGGGTTGAGTTTATATAAAAATCTGAACCCGCGGGTAGGGTTAGGGTTGGATCCAAACCCTACCCTACCCTACCCATTGCCGCCCCTACCGATACCCCTGCCGTCAGGGACCACCAGGGTTACGTAGGGGGTCCGGCTTGGGAGTTTGTCTGGACCGATTGGGAGGGCCTGCGAAAGAACAGGCAAGTGTTGGTCAACACATTGATCATTCAGGAAGTAATAACATTGGGTGTCTTGTGATGTACGTGTCAGGGGAGGTGGCTTACCAGTTTGAAGCATGCGGGCCTTATTATTGGCTTCAGAAAATGCAGTAGCAGGTGTTGCTGGTTTCGTTGAACGTCTGTTGCAGGTTGCTTGCCCTTATTCCTGGATGAAGACATGTTCACCTATTACAGAACAAATAACAGCCTTGAGAGTCATAACGTAGATGGGATGAAATAGTATATCAAACAACAACACACAATAGTAGAGCCCCGTTATTGAATTTTCAAATAGATAAACACTGTCACAGCACGCGACAAAAAATTGAAGGAACCGAAAATATCGTTAGAGTTTAGGGTTTCATCTAAGAAGGGGAAAAATGGAAGCGAACAACAGAAACATGTGCAAAAGCTTTGAAGCATAAATCAAGGGGTTCCAGAAAAAGTCATTTTTCTGCTAGTGCAACTCAGTGGTTCTACACAAGAGTCGCGAAGTAAAGCAAACAGGCAGGCTGGCCATGGGGCTAAGGAATGATAAAAACCGTCATGATTGCAAGTTAGATGAAACATGCAGAGAAGGTAGCTAGCGCAAGATAGTGGAGGCAAGGCAAGGGTTCAGCAAATAATGCACACCTAGGAAGGAATACCTCCAATGAGACTGGTTAGGGTTTTCCCTACCATCGAAGCAAAAGCTCCATATAACAAGAGTGACGATGCAAGGAAACATAATAATAATAATAATTTTTTTTTTTGCAGAAAAAAATGCAACATGTACCGACGGATTCAGTGGTTGATGATATTAGTTTCACACAGTCAAATAGCGGGATTCTGTGAAGCAACCAACAGACGGTCTAAATCGAAGCGGAGTAAGGGATTCGGGACGGGTTACCTGGATTGTCTTGGTGGTTGTGTCTGGACTGAGGAAACTTCGTGCGGGAGTCTTCCGGTAGAGGGGTTGGTGGTAGGAGGCAAAATGACGAAGGGGTAAGCGTGTTATGGTTTCGAATGAAGGCCGCAAGTATTTTTCAGCCGGTTTATACAAAGGAAACTTCCAGCGTGTCCTTCATCTAATTTTTACTGGGTCATGGGCCAGGGGAAGTCCAAGAAGATGAGAACCACCAGGATCGTTTCTGGTTGTTTTTTTTCTCAATTGTCATGGCATGAGAGCCGGCCCGGATGTAAAGACACATGTATATAATAATATTATTTAGGATACCATAAATTATATTACATTATCTAATACTTTAATATTTTATTCTATTTAGTATTAGATATACTATCAATACGAAGAGCTTTTATGTATCGAAATATAAGTTTCAATATAATCACTAACGAGCAGGGCTGCACACGGATCGGATCGGATTAGATATAGCCTAAAGTTCTCTTGAATAACAAAAAAATAACACAAGATTTAAGTTTAATTATTCTAAATTGAAGTACAACATAAAAAATTAAAAACAAAATATCATAAAATTCATAAATTAACACACTAAAATTCATATCATATTAGGGTTTATTTTATTAAACTATGTTATTTATATGTGATGTGCGGATATGCGGCTTTGCGGATCGGATCCGCGAATATACTGCCAAATTCGCAATCCGATCCAACAATAGTGCGGATCGGATAATATCCGCAAAATTCAGATCGGATGCTGATAATTACCGCAGATATTATCCGATCCATGTGCGACCCTACTAACGAGAGAGGCTTGCTATTAAAATAATAGTGAACGTGAGACAGGAGTATTTGTATGGGTTTAGGATTTAGGGTTAATGGAAACAACAATTTATGTATCATAGAGACGGATGAAATCATAAAACATAAGTAGTTTATAATTTCGAAATAATAACAAAATTAGAGACTCTAATATACTGACACACACTAAACAACACCCTGAACCCAAACCATCGGATGCCTTAACTATGAAACCCGAATATTAGTAACCACACCCTTAGGCGTAATCCATGAAGACTAAACACTAGAAACTGGAAGAAAACAACACTAAGACTGAAACCTAAACCGTCAGCCCTAAACCCCAGGATTTTTTGGTTGATAGGCATTAACCCTAGACACCTGCATCTATCCTATGTGGCCAAAAACTCTAAACCCTAAACCTTAATCACTAAGTAGGGGTGGCAAAGCGGGCCAGCCTGCCCCAACCCGCCCTGCCCCACCAACTAAAATGGGTTCAAAATGCTAGCTTGCTCCGCTTTATGGCGGATTGGCGGGCTAGCCCGCTTCTTTTTTTTTTTTAAATAAAATTCATTAAAATTGCACAAAAAATAATAATTAAAAAATCAAATACAAATAAAAAATAGTCAAATTATAATATAATTTTTTTATTATTTTTTTTAATTTTTAACTTCAATAAAATTGTTCAAAATAATATTTGTCAATAGAATCATCTTTATTTTAAAAAATAAGTCACATAATTTGAGCATATATACGAAATTGTAAAATAAAATAAATAAAGTTAATAACTAAAAGAAGAATAAAAACAAAAAATGAAAAAAAGTGTTTAAAAATTCTATAATTATTAATTTTATAATAGTAATCACTCTTTTATTTAATAAAAAATAAAATAAAATAAAAATCTTCGGCCCGGCGGACCGGCCCGCCCCACCCCGCCAAAACCTGCCAATTTGGCGGTGCGGGTTTGGCGGATTTTTTTAATTTGGCAGGCTCCAAATCCTAGCCCGACCCACCTTTTTAGCGGGTTTAGCGGATCGGCCCGACGGGCTCGACCCGTTTTGCCACCCCTATCACTAAGTCCCTAAACCCTAAACCCTAGACCGTAAACCCTAAATCTTAAACACTAAACACTAAACCCTAAACCGTAAACGCTAAACTCTAAATCCTAAATGAAGTACTATTAAGGCCATACCCTTTGGGCCGTCAATCATGGAACCTGAACTATAATCAGTGCTAGCAATGAGTAGGGTAGGGTAGGGTTTATACTCTACCCTAACCCTACCCGCGGGTTGAAAACTTTCTTAAAACTCTACCCAACTCTACCTGCGAGTTGAGAATCTCTCAACCCTAACCCTATCCGCACCCTAAAGTTCTAAACCTTACCCTACCCGACCGTACCCGCAGAAACAAAAAATTTTTCAAACAAATATAAAATTCAACCATTCTAAATTTCATACAAATTAATAAAATGGAAAACAAAAAATTATGTTCAAATTAAAATTAAAAACAATAAAATCTTAAAGAAATCCAACATAAAATTACAAATAATATGATCATCAACTAGTTTAGTGATTATTTCAAGTTTTTATAAGAGAAAGATTGTGAGTATAAGACTCACTATCTTCACTACATATATAACTTTTACATATAATTATATAATATATCAGAGGTGCGGGTAGGGTGCCGCAGGGTATACCCTAAACCCGTACCCTACCCTACCCTACCTAAAAGAAACAATGTTAACCCTAAAAGTTTGAAGTTTATTGTAATTCAAACTTTCTGTTGTGGCCTACTTGTAAATATTTATAAGTTATTCATGACGTAATCTCATTCGTCCATTCTAATGTTTGATGGACGCATGAGATTTAAAGGTAATTGATAAACCACTATTTTATGGTTTATCTTGTGCTCAATTGAGTGGGTTTTATCAACTCTTTACCCACTTATTCATACTATTTGCATGGTTTTACATTTGCCTTCCTAATTATGTGCTTTGATTGAAAACATGCTTCTTTGATCTTAAGTTCCCTATGTTTAATCCTCTCTTATTACCATTAGATGCCTTGATATGTGTGTTAAGTGATTTAAGAGATTAGTAATAACACATAAGAGGTGGTCCTCTCCCTGTCTCTAGACACGGCATTTTTTTTTTACAGTTTTCACTTACCGAAAATACTTAGAAACTGCCATCTTAATGGACGTTTGAAAGAGAAGGACAGGGGGAAACACCAAACTCAGGATGGCAACCAATCCCGCTATGAAAATTATAACTTTTAATTTGTCTCGAAACCAAATCCCCCGTTATGTAAACTCTCGATGCATTTGAGACATAAAGAGGAATCCTAAACACTTGACACTCAACGATTCACCAGTAGTTCGTATTACGTGGACTGTTGGCCATAACCACAGAAGAAACAGGGGTGTCAATCTATAAACCGTGGTATTTTAATGTATCTCTCTCTTCTCCATTAGAAGGAAATAACTTTAGTCCCTATTGTAGCCCCACTTAATTAATTAATTAAAGTTAATGTAGTTACTATTGTAGCCGGGTCCTTACACTGCTTTAATTTTGTAATTAAGTCCTTCCTAGTGTAAAAAATATTAGAGTTAACTGAACATTTCTTCGCAAATTGAAAGTATTTATAATTAAAAACTTAATTAAATCTTTGACCGCATGTATTTTGGTAAAAATATTATGTTAATTTTAACATTTTTAACCTGAAAAGGATGTAATTACAAAATTAAAAGCAGTGTAGGGACCCAATTGAAAGGAAAAAAAGTATAGGGACCTAATTAAAAATTTGGTGAAACTATAGGGACCAACAGAGTAATTAAACCTTTTAATTTTTTTAATTATTTGCCATGTGTCAAAGTTCTATTGGAATGCAAGAGTTCCTCTGAGAAGGAACTCCCCTCCTTGGTCCACGTGAAGAAACTCAGTTCCTTTTCCCTCCAACGCCTCCAATGAACCGTCAGAATGAGTTGGGTGTCACATCTCGTAACTTGACTTGGAGCTCGATAATCGATAGACAGAGAGAGTTACACCGATTCCCATCGCTCCGTCAATCAGTCAAACAGCGTGGAGCCCACTTGTGCGGGTGTGATGTTCCACTTGATGAGATGGAGATAGAATTTATATATAACCCCCGTGAGTCCCACAAAACACACCCTCAGTGGAAAGTTTTGACTAACAATAATCACACAATCAGTCCAGCAGCAGCCATTGGAACACTATGAGCCTTCGTCGTTACAAAATATGGATCCTGTGACAGAATCCCGCGATAGCAGGCCTTCGGAAGTATCTGTGCCCGAAACCGAGGCGGGGGCAGGCGAATGGAGTGTCAGACATGGGCTCGAAGCCGATGATCTCAAAGAGGTTGATATAGGTATGCTATCTGTTCACCAGCATTTTTGATTAACGGTTTTCGTAACCAGCCTTCCCTGTAGTTGAATATCGCATTCCATTGGCATCGTTTTTTTGCGTTGTAGATTTTGTGCCCGAGTGGGACCCCAGCGAGTCCGTGATTGTCGAGGAGAAGCTGAAGGGGGCCTACGCCAAGGTCGGAGTGGAACCGCCTGATTTTTTCCCTTTATCCCTGGTTCGTGCGAGGGGCAAGGATCACCATGCCTATGTAGTCCACATGTTCAGCACCCCGACCGGGATAAACTTCGGAGCATTCGGCGAGTATTCTACCGATGAATATGTCGCAAGGCAAGACGCGGCATTCATCTCCCTGGAAGTACTATTGATGGAGACGGGAACCAAGGTTTGGTACTTTAATTACCAAGTCGCCCTCCGGTACAAGGAACAGGTAGCTGAGTTGGAGCGAGAGTCGAGGTTGTGCTTGCCGGAGCGTGTGTTCCACATGGAAGAGGAGCTTGCAGCCCTGAAACACCGGTTGCGCCGTGACAAAGCCCGATATGAAAAGGCTAGGAAGCTCAGGTGGGCAACATCCACCGGAGTTTAGTTTTGCCCAATTAATATGGTGTGATTCCATATTGTCTGCACAACGTGAATGGTTGGCTGTATTCACACCTTACATAATTTTTTTAAAATAATCCAGCAAAACATCTGCTCTGTTCGAAATCTCCAGTTTTTCCTACTACCGAGGTATTATGTGCAATCCAATAGATTCTGTATGATAAATAATTTTTTAATTGAAATCAGATAAGACATTGAAACACCTATCGCAGTATGAGAATGACACTGAATTTTCATTTTAGAGTATGACAAATTTAGACTACAGATAAAAAATTTAACATAAATTTAATTTATCGAATAAAAAATATCCTAACAAAGAAATTATTATTTGAGCGTGAAACTCATTAAACCCCGATTCTCAAATAAAATAGTTATTTAAGGTAAGTATGAGAAATAAGTATCTTTATAATAGTTACAAAGATAAAAATCTAAATCAAACAAGAAAAGAATTCTTGTAACAAATCATTAACAACTCAAAAGTTAACCGGATGGATATGTATGGATCAAAGTGATAAACAACGATGCGAGACGACAATAATAGTAATATGATATGGTGGTAATTGAATGCGAGACGACAAATCCGTTGGTTGAGGTGAACCCGTCGGATCCAGGGAATCCCGTCGTCTACCAGTCAAGCATCTGCCCTACCCACGGGACCATGGGTGCTGCCAACGATTTGTCGAAGGTGTCATGCGTTCAATGCCTGGCCGAGTTTGAGGTGTTGCATTTCTTGAATCTGTTTAAGTTCAAGTGAAACTTCGTTGTAACCAAACTTTATTGTATTTTGTTGTTAATGAGTCATGTGGCTGGTATTCATGTCTTTGTAAATTCCCTACTTTCGTTCGTAGTGTAGCGGTTTAGACCATCTCCAGTAGAAAATTCATTCCAGTCCCTATTTATGGCCCATCTTAAAGCATCTCTCTCTTCTCCATTAGAAGGATAGTCTCTATTGTAGTCCCACTTAATTAATTAAAGTAATTAAAATTAATATAATTACTATTTTTTATAATAATATTTTTTAAATTTATAAATTCAAAAATAATTCACTATTAAAAAATATAATATAATAAATTAATTATAATTTAATTATTTAATATATATATCTAATATATTTTTTATTTTTTTATTAAGTTACCACATGGCATGATTTTATTAGCTATTGCAAGTCCCTCTTTAGAAGGACTCTCAGCCTTGATCCACGTGAAGAGCCTTCCTTCCCTCTTCACTCCAACGGCAATTGAGTTCCCATATGTCAGAAGAAGAACTCTATTTCCTAGCGTTAGAGTTGCTCTTAAACCATCTTCAATAGGGAACTCATCTCAGTCCCTATTGATGGCCCACCTGTCATAAAAAGTAACTCTATATCAGTTTTTGTGTCATAAACAGTAAATAGGAATTCAAAGCATCTCTCTCTTCTCTATTAGGAGGAACTAACTTTATTCCCTATTGTGGTCCTACTTAGCTAATTAATTAAAATAATTAAAATTATAATTTAGTCATTTTAAGAACCCATTATTCATGTTATTCAAGAAAATCATTGATTTATTTATTACTAAATTAATTATTATTTAATTATTTAATATAATTATTTAATTAATTAAAATTATATATAATTATTTATTTTAATAATAACTTGCCAAGTGGCAAGTTATTATTGGCCAATATGAGTCCCCGTTCAGAGGGACTCTCCCTTCTTGAGACCAGTGTAGGAACTTCTCTTCTCTTCTCTCCAACGGCTGGTTCCTCCAATTGTCAAAAAAAAGCTAAATAGGAACTGGCCCGTTGGAGGTGCTCTTAGGCGTCATCTTCCATGCCCTAGAGTGGAAAAATAAGGTTCGGGTTTTTTGTTCACCGTCATGTACTGGATTTGTATTAGGGAGGACGATTTGTTTAACCCTAAACTCAAATTTAAATGGTCTCAATAATTTGTTAACAGTAATAATAACAGTAACATTCATATCAGTTACAATGAATAACAAAATTCCAGTGCGCCGTGTTTCACGCGTAGAAGGCGTGTAGGGCACGAACGGCGATGCTACAATTAGGCGAAGAATGTGGCAGGTGGGGCGGCCACGGTATGTGGTTGGCTCAAGCCGTTCCCTGGCCATCGTTAGCAGCATGCCACAGCTATAAACAAGCAACTGATCAGCCTTCGTCACTATTGACTGGACATAATCGTAAGCGGCGTCTTCGCTGCTCTGCTAGTTTTATTAGTTAGGCCGACGACAACGGCAACAAAACTTTTACAGTTAGAATGGTTTACTTTGTGTTCCTTGTGCGGTTAGTTTATTACAACTGTTTGAATGATTACTTTCCGTGTTTGTGTTGTACATAAGCATGCTACGTCCGGCAGAAAACTTTAAATAATCACATCAAATGTTAAACAACATCAGGACTTAAAACACCATGTAAGCCTAGACGGTCTACTAAACACCAAAACAAAATGTCCAGGGTCTAATGTCTTGACAAGGAGCTAAACAAAGTGACCGGCAACAGCTGTCTGCATCAAACTGGCAGATGAGAGAATTAAAGACCACGTCAATATGCCTGCCCATGTCAGTTACTAACCGCACCGTCATCATCAACCGCCGACGCTTCCAGATGGTTATAGGCATGTGACAAACCGCGACGGTCCAAAACCACCGCTGCGGTGCTTGTTTCTAAGCATCCTCTCCAGTGTCACGACCCTCAGTCCCAAAGCATGACACTTGGCAGTCTCTTCCTCTTCCTGCTTACAAAGTTTGTCGACCACCGTCATCAGGTCAGCTGCCTTCCTTTCCAGAGTGCGTACCGTGGACTCGTTATTGTGTTCTGCATCCCACACCGGGGCTCCATGACCTATTTTTCCTTGTCCTCATCCCCCGCTTCAAGCTGTTTCTCCTTTAACTCGGATTGGGCGGTCACTTGGCTCATCTTCGTCGGGTACACAAGTCCACGGTACAGAAGATTTTTGTCCATGAGGTTAGCCTCTCTCTTGACCAATGCTGCCTTGACCATGGTACATTCTGCACGGTTCTCCTCCGTGCGAACGAGGTTGATCAAGTCCCCGATTGACAGTTCTGCGAGATCGTCGGCACTCATCTGCAGCGTTGGTTTCGACATGGAATCCTAACGACATCGTTAGGTTCAGTGGCGGGGGTTGAATTGGGATGCAATCTCACCAGTGGCGCATATCAATAAAGGTGGAGTGGTGGCCAGAGATGACAAGATTGATATTTTTTTATGCACATCGGTTTTTAACGAGACATGTGGCACACGATTGGGGCCGTCTCTGTTAACATTCCTCCAAGTGGGGATAACCAGTTCGATATAACATTAATTAAGAATTAATTAATAATAGTTGTATTAGAATACGTCCACCAATTACAATACCCATGGCAAAGCAAATTAGACGATGGATACGCGGGCTCATGGGGGTAGCACTCGGAATCAGATAATAATTAGCATACTTTGGGTTCCCAATGTACCTGTGCGGGTTTGTCGACGCACCACTACAGGACAGGTACTGATTACCGTACTTTGGAAACGCAGTGCACTCAAGTGGGTCCCTCAAACGAAGCGTTCCCGTAGCCATACTTTGGAAATGCAATGTGCTCGATTGTATCCCTATAAAACCACATTGAATACCCCTTTCTGGGCCTATCAACACGCCTTGGGAAGAGGGCATGAAGTTTTGAAAAGGAAAGGTATACGAACAAGGGTGCAACAACTTCGATAGGAAATAGGGATCCGGGGGAGGAGGAATTAGGCTATATTTTTTGAATTTGGATCCTCTGAATTTTGAATTTCCACTTTAGAAGGTAAAGTGCAATCTCTCACCTTTAGATAATTTCTCTCTCATATTTTCTCTTGGTCCTATCTATAAAATAAATGGTAAGAGATTCAACTTTATCCTCTAAAGTAAAATTCAAACTTTAAAGAATCCAAATCCAATTTTTTGGATTTAGATTCTCTAAATTTTGAGCTTCACGTTAGAGAGTAAAGTGTGATCTCTCGCCATTTATTTCATAAGTGGGATCAATAGTAAATATGAGAGAGAAACCATTCAATGGCAGAGAAACCTTTGTATTGATAATACGCCCCCTTGTTACTGTATATTTTCCAAAACATAACTAAATACAATCACTCTTGATAAACCAAGTCTCATGGAAAACGAACATCCACATCCTGTAATCTTATCACAACAATCATAAATTAATTTTGTGTTTGGGTAAACAACTTAGTTAAGCTCCTTTTGAAAAAATAGCTTAAATAATAAATGATTATATTAAAAGTAGCTTATAAGTAAGTTATTTTATGTTTGGGTTTTTAGTTCTAAAAGTGCTTATTTTATAGAAATGTGATAAAAAAATAGTAGTATTATGAGATAAGTCATTTTTTTAACTTCTCTATAAGTTCCTAAATAACTTCTTAGAAAGTCACAATTTGGTTTTGAAAATTGCACCAGACATTAATAATACTACATTTCATAAGTCAAAAGCTCAAAAAAGTTACTTTTGAACCCTTCCAAATTGGCTCATTATTGTTTTTCACTTTTATTAGTCTTCGTTTCCACGATAACTGGGTTTATATATGTCAGGCGAGGGACTCCATTTCCTAGCGTCGGAGTTGCTTTCATAGAATTGCCCCCACCCCGCCTCCCCTCCCATCTGAGGAACATGCACATGGACGGACCATCCAACAGTGACCAAAACGGCAGAAGGGGTAGAAAGAAAGTAAAGGTGTCCGCTCAGTACGAATGTCTGCTTAATTTTCTTCATCGCGATCTCTGGGCGAGGATTGCGTCGAAGGTAGCATCCGGCTCGATCCGGGACCTGCTCAACATGCAGGTGACCTGCAAAGTCTTCGTAGACGTAGCCAGTTCACCCGTTGTTTACAAGAGTGCCTCGATATCCGACGTACCCATTGCGTCCTATCCATATTACTTTTACTGGCCTGCAAAGAGGTTCATTGGTCGCTGTGCGGATGCTGGAAATCCGGCCACCCTATTCAGAGCAGGGATGATGGATTTCATCTGGATTGGTTGTTTCATCGTCGGAATGGAGACGCTGACTACGGCTGCCACTGCCGGTGACGACGAAGCCCGCTACATGTTCGCGATGGTGCTATTGGCCCATGGAAACGAAGGCGTCGAGCACCACCACAGTGGGTTAGAATTTTACTCAATGGTATGTGCTGTGGGGGGCACTCGAAATGTGCAGAATGGTCTTCAGGATGGCATTCGAGCGACCGTGGGCGGAGGTGAGGCCGTCGGATCCTGAAGATCCCATTGTTTGCCAGTCTAGCCGGTGTTCTACCTGCGGGACAATGGGCGGTGTGGAAGATTTGTCTCGTGTGACATGTGCTCAATGCCTAGCCGATTTCGAGTTGCGTGAGTTCATGGGCCTATTTACGATCAAGTGAATCGTTGAATTCGCCAATTAGTAGTACTCCCTCGTTTATGCGTCATTTGTCAGGGATTAGTTATTGTACGAGTTTCAGCCATAATTAATGTAAGCAGCGGATGTATACCTGATGCTATCGTTTATTTCCTGTTCGATATCGTCCTCTTCTGTGTGTGTTTATCCTGGTATGCGTTAAAGTCGGTGTGACGGTGTCGAGCGGTCAATGTAAAATACTGGTGTCGTGCATAAACGATATCTCACAGCTAACATTGTGAATCCCTTCACAAATTCGAGAAGTGTATGCCTGTTTAGGATCCGATGACCCTTTCAGTGGTGAATGTTGTTTAGCTCACATCAATTCGGCGACCAAATGTCATATACTAAATAATTATAGAATAATATTAACAATAATAACATGGGAAAAATATTAATAATAATAATGGCACCCTAATGACATAAAAAATATCGGTAATTAAATTGGACAATGATTTCTGGTGTCGCTTGGATTGGAGCCGGGACACGTTTCAGGCTCTTTTTAGGAGCCGTGTGCCAAAGACCTGTGTACGGGCACATTAAGCAGATAAAGTGCGGAAAACGCCTGACCCAACAGTCAGATAAACGTTGCGACCATTTTAATGGCATATAAATGGCTATCACGCGGACGAAAAGGAAAGCAACGTAATCATCTTAAATTAACATCGCAAAGTAACACGATGAAGCGACAGTGTCCATCAAAGGGGTATAATAACAACGTAACAAAAGTGCAACATTCAGTGTTACAAACATAGAAAGCAAATAGCCTGGCCCTAATCCCATCGGACAACGAAAAATATCATAATAGGCACAGACATGGACAAGTATGACGTTCCTTAACCACCATCCTCTTACTGACCGGACTCCTCGCGATCGTCGTCAGCATGCGCTGGCTGCTCAGGTTCATCACCAGGCGATTCAACTGAGAACCTTTACTTCTCCTCTAAAGTGGCCATCATGCCTAGCATTTTGTGCCACTTGGTGAGCTGACGCTTTTCTTGTTGACGGAGGTTGTTGATCTATGCCGTCAGCTCATCTGCCCTGGCTTGAATTCGACGAACTGTGCTGTCTTTTTTCTCCCTTATGAGGCTAAGCAACAGGTGCTTCCCCCGTACTTCCCTCTCCACTTTCGCCAGCTCCAATCCTGTGGCCTTCAACCTCACGTAGGCATTCAACTGCGTAGTTCTGCAGGTGCTTATTTTTTCGTGTATACCCGGATTTTGGCCTTCAGATTAGCCTCCTGCTACACCAATGCCGCCTCAACCAGATCGCAGTCTGCACATTTCCCCTCAAGACGGATGATGTTGATCAGGTCCATGACCAGCAGGTCTGTTAGGTCCTCGGGTCGCCTCTAGTTGGTTGGTTCGGTGATGGACTCCTCGGACATGGTCAGATTACTTGGCATGGGTTTTGGACTAGTTGTCAGATCAGGTAAAGTGTGTGGCCAGTATCGTGGGAAAAGGACACTAACGACTGATTTATAATGATAAGCGTGGGTTCAAAAGAATCTTCTGGGAGACATTTTGGGCTCTAGTCGGGACCCGTGCCCCAATGTTTAGTGTACGGTCACCTTAACTTTTTCCTTTCTCTGGTTTTCAACAGACTTTTGTCTTGCCCCAAGAAAAGTATGTCTCGTCTTCTCTATTGGGTTCGATTGGGATGGAGGAGTGTAGAAATTGTGAGTGTCAGATTTTGATGACGACACCGCAGATCCACACAGTTCTTGTTACTATTCTCCCCACGTCCATGAATTTAATTTACAAAACTGCAAGTATTAAAACCATCTATTACACTTTAATCACATTCGTTTGATGGTTGCATCGGGCGGATGGTTCAAAGTCCCTGTTCGTCAGAAAAGGGACTCCACTTTCACACCATTGCAGTTGTTCACATGTATTTCACAGCATTCCTGTCATGATGTAAACTTGCTAAGTTGTGTGTTCTGAGTTTAGTCGTGATTTAAGCTAACTAGGATGTCGTGTTGTGCATAGTTATGGCCACTTGGTGTACTTTTGACGGTCGGCTTTGGGCAAGTGTAGAAAACTGACGGTGGCTTTTGGTAAAAAAGAACAAATAAACAACTCAGAATACGATGCCTTTTTCAATTTCCTTTTTATGTTAACTCCAGGTCTGTTGGTCTGACTTGTAACTTTTTTTTTATGTTTGACAAAAATATAAACCCTCGGATCTGAGGATCAGAGGTGTGGTGTGTGCTTGAGACAATTAAAAAAAAGGAAAAAAGACTAAGTTATAGCATTATCAGAAAACACCCGCGAAATCGTGGCACAGAGCAATATAACGCAGCATGTCGTCCATGTTTTACTTTCTCAGTGAAACATTTCAAAGGGTACATTCACCGGGTACATTCACTGGGTCTATGTTTCAATGGAAGAGAGACGATATGACACCTAAGCTGAGAGCATTAACACACAAGGCAAAAGAGTATTATCAAGCAACTAAACATAAATACTAATATTGAAGATCCTTCATGTGAGGACGGAAATGGAAGAATGACAGACGTCGTGGGCTTACATACCAGGCCAAACAGCTTCGGCACCCTCTTTGTCCTTTATAAACACCTCGTGTTGATTGTCTACCTACGCCCATTGCGCCTGTTCAAGACCCACTTGGCGGAGCAGTGCTCGATGTCTCTTATCCAGCTCTGCGACCCTCACTCTCAGGGCATACCACTTTGCAAACTTAGCTTGTTCCCGTTGACGAAAGTTTTTGACCTTCACCGTCAATTCATGTGCTTGCTGTTCTAGTTGCTGAATTACGTTATCAATAGTGTTCCTCACAAGCCGCAACAGAGCTTCCACATCATGGCTTGCCTGCTCGCATTCCCTCACTTCCAACTCCTTCGCCTTTAGCCTGGATTCGGCCGTCAACTGCGTCATCTTCGCCTCCCTCAGATGCTCACTGAAAGCAAGAATTTTTTCTTTGATGCCTTTCTCCCTCTTGAGCGCTGCGGCCTCAGACGGTTTCCAATCCGTCATTTTTTGTCCATGCCGAAGGAGTGGAATATCTCGCCGCTAGAGTGTCCGGCGAGATCGACGCCACTAAACGGCTTTGTTGGATCCGCTCCCGATTCATGCAACATTCTCAACTGTGTGAGTGTTTTTTTTAGGGCTGTTGTAATTTATCGTGAAGCTATTCGTCGTCTACAGTGATGCCCACAGAACCTGAGTATATATTTATTATACTTATGTGCATCTATTACCAGCGAGACTTCTATCGCACGTCTCGGGGCAGCATCGCGAACCGTGTCGCGGGGCCAATGTTGGATAATTTGGCTCCATTGTTCAACCAAATAAAATCCTTTTGTCTTCCCATCGCACAAACCAATTTTTTGGGATATGGATGTAAAAGCATTGATATATCTAACATTGTAATTTGTAGTGTTTTTTAAAATTGTGGAAAGTATACGGATTGGATACTCGTTGTCTATACATCAATTTTTTTTATTTTTTTTAATGTAAGTCAGACGATCCGATTCGTGAACCTCTCAAAAGTCGAACAGTTCAATTTCTGTGTCTGCAAGAATGTGACGTTCCGAATAGTGTACCTCTCATAGATTGATTTGTAACTAATTATTTTGTTTTATCATTTTCTTATAAAGACGATATTTTGATCTTGTCTATCACCCATACAAAGCAATATAAAAAGAAAAGTCCTAAAAATATTTGTGAATAACTAGGGTGAAAACAAATGGCGGATCACAGTATAGTGATCCCAGAACAAAGCGGTACAGACTAAAATTAATATAAAATCACTTTTTTTCGTTCTATATATTGGCCCGAAAATCATATTTGGCATAGTTATCATCTATCTTAGAAATTTATGTAAAAGGTCATTCAAAGGTTGAAAATAATAAAATTGAGCCAGAGGTAAATAAAATTAGAAAAATAGGAGAAAATTAGATGAAGACATAATTATCTAATATAATTAATTATCATTTAAACAAATATAATAAAGAATTAAATCATTTTTAATTTATTAGTATAAATAATTAAATCATATTTACTCTGATTTATTAGTATAAAAATACGTACACTAATTACATTGTCCATGCCATTAAAGCAAATCAGCCGAAGAACACACGGGACACTTGGGGGTAGAACTTGGCATTAGATAGTAATTACCAGACTGGCTCAACATTGGTTTGAAAAGGATGATGAAAGGTTAAGGCCATATGGGTATGTGAGCTAGTGAAACAAAGGCCTCAATCACATAGATGCATTCATACATCAAACAATGAAAATATAGAATCAAGCAAGTCAAAGTTCACAATTTTAGAGAGAACAACACACACCAAAACAAAAAATTGGTTGATAAGATGCAACCAATCAAATATGTTCAAAATCTCACTGGGTTTGTGTGTTCTAGCTCTAAAACCATGTTCCAAAATAAATTTCTTCAAGCAAGTTCAAAAGTTTTAATTCAAATTAGTGAAATGTCCTAGAATACTTTCTTGGAAAAGAAATCATCACTTTAACCAAGTAGTACCTAAGTGCAAGCAAATAACTAACAAAGAAGATTGAGAATTGGTGTTGGTGAAAGGAGTACTTACCCATGGAAGTCGGTCCTCGACCTCACCACACTTAAAGATTGCACCGTCCTAGGTGCATGTAAAGAAGAGCAAGGTGGATTAGGTGGGTTGCTGCAAGTGATGAGTTTCTCCAAAAGATTATGCAGAGGAACTTGTTTATTGCTCCATTTAGAAGCTTTTCCGTTCCCCTCTTGGTGGCCAACTTGAAAGAAGAGAAAAAGGAAGAAGAATAAGCCCACAAAAAAGTGATCAAAGCAAATAAAATAAAGGTGGGGATAATGCCAAATAAGAGTGGGGTTCTCACCTACATGGTAGCTACAACATGTAATGGAGAAAGCAATATAAGCGAATGGTATGAAGACAATGCAAGTTCATATCAATGCATACAGAACGCAAGTGTAATGAAAGATGAAGCATTGACCTATAAATATCATCACCCAACAATTCAAAACAAGTCACGAAGCAGCAAAATAATGCAAGAAATAGTCAACAGTTGAGTAAGAAAAGTCAATACCAATGGAAAAATAGCAAACTTAGAAAAAAATAAGAACATGCACAAAGTTAAAATGCAATGAATGAAAGGATGTGAAAGCAAGAGACAAAAGAAAATGACAGGGGATAGAGATGAGAAGTGAAACTTTGAAAAGGGGGAGAAGAAGAAAATAAGAAAGGAAGAGGGAAGAAGAAGAAAGGAGAGAAGAAAGAAGAAGAAGAAGTAGGAAAGAAATAAAGAAGAGACAGGGATGTGACACGGACGCATCAACCACGCATACACGTGGTGTGCAGTAGAATGGAGTGACGCGTATGCGTGGGAGGTAAAAAGCAGAAGGTGACGCATATGCGTCGGTCACGCGTACGCGTGAAAACTATTCATGCTGGACGCACGAAACCTGCACAGTTCCATCACAACTCTCTGGTTTTTGTACCAGAGGCAGCATTAAGAGACGACGCATGGGTGTCGGTTACGCCCACGCGTAGGTAGCCAGAAAGTAAAGTGACGCGTACACATCAATGAGGTGCACGCGTGGGTTGGGTTGTGCGCCTAGCACCCTACCTGCACGGTTCCAGCACAACTCACCAATGCTTAGATTTCTAATAAGCTCCAAAGTTCAAAATTAATAGCTCCAAGCTTTGATGAAGTTCCACACAAGCTAAGGGCTCCCAAAATTGATCCTCTTTTTGTGATCCGGGATCCCACACTTTGTTTTCACACCCATGTTCAAGTTGATCATCATAGTTCCAATTGGGTGAGAGGTGAGCCGAATTCTCATTTAGACACCAAAATCTCCTCCTAGATCCATACAATTTAGCATTCCTCCAACCATGAGACCTATGACTTGAGGGTTCAACCTTGATGAGCCTAACATCATTTTGCCAACCACTACACAACTCTCCCTTACTCTTCAATCCACAAAGAGCTCTAAGTTGACCACCCGTTTCAAGAAAACCATATTCAAGTGGGAAAGTGAAGCTTAGGGATAAGAGATTTACCCACTTGAATGAAAGGATGGATGATGGTGACTTAGGAAGGGGTGGTCCCAATGATTTTGTAAGTTCCACTCCCTTGTGCTCTTCTTTGACTACCTTCACCTTTTGGTAAGCTTCTTCAATTTCAATTACTTGCTCACCAACTTCTTCTATACATTCCTCATTGTTCAAGTCATGTGTTGGAGGTTGCACTCTGGCCTCCTCAGCATCAATGTCATAACACAATGAGGAAGGTTCAACAATCTCAAATAGCACATTAGTTGGTATGAAATCATCTTCAATAATAGGATTTATCGCTTGCTCAACCTCTTCGAGTCTCTCATCATCCACAATATGCCTAAGAGGTTGCACATTATCCTCGTCAACATCAAATTCATGCTCAATAGAAGAAGGTTCAACAACTTCCATAAAATCATCAATAACATCACTTGGTGTGGAAGTGTTCTCAAGCTTGGAATCCACCTTTTGTTCAACTTTGCCTAGGCTTTCAACCACTTCTTCTTCTTCAACAATCTCCTTACTTTCCACTAGTTGCACAACACACTCCATTTTCTTGTTCTCATGTTGAGATTCTAAAATATCCTTCATGCTCCTCTTTTCGGTTGATTTTTTACACTCATCCGTGGAAATACTTTGCTTGTGGCATGTATCCCATGAGTCCAAGGTGGCTTGAATTTTAGCAATGTTAGCCATGATAGTTTCCCGCATCCTTTGGGCTTCCTCTTGCTCCTTTTGACAGATGATTTCATGAAGTCGATCCATTTCTTTCTTGAGACGATTCCTTGGCTCTTGTTCCACTTGGTTAACATAAGTAGGATCATATTGCTCTTGGAATGATAGATATGGACACTCTTCCATGGAAGGTTGTGGTGGAAAAGAGAGTTTGTCTTGCGGTTGAAAATGAGGTGCATTAAAGCTTGGAGATTGGCAGGTGCTTTGGTTGTTGGTAGAAGGTGGAGGTAGACGGGATAGAAGCTCTTGGAGGGTGGAAGTGAAACCGGTGAGGGTAGAGGTGAGTGTGGTTTGAAGCTCTTCTTGCTCTTGAAGAATGATGCCAAATGTATCATCCATAGGAGCTTGGTTAGAGGGAAAAGAAGGGTTGTGAAGGTAATGATGTTGGAATTGTGGTGGTTCAATGGGTGCTTGTTCACATGGCTTATATGGTGGTTGGTATGGGGGATATGGATTAGGGTCATATCGAGGTATTTGGTGGTATGAGGCTTGTGAGTATGGTTGAGGACTATATTGAGGAGGAGGTTCATAGGCATATCGTGGAGGTTGTTGATAATCACAAGGAGGTCCACCATAGTCATCGGGTTGGTATGCATCTTGGAATGGCTCTTGCTCATAGTAAGTTGGAGGAGGTTGTTGCCAAAAAGGTTGATCATATGTATATGGCTCCTTCCACCTTTGATTGTTCCATCCTTGTTGCATATCCTCTGGTGCACGAATCCCCCACACTTCGTACAGCTGTAGCAACAAGTGCACTGGGTCATCCAAGTAATACCTGAGCGAGTCAGGGTCGATCCCACGAGAATTGTGGTTTGAAGCAAGCTATGGTTATCTTGCAGATCTTAGTCAGACGAATCAGAAGTTGTTGGATTGAGGCTTAATTGCATTAAAGGAATAGTGTAGAAAATACTTTGTAAATTAAATGAAATCAGTAATAGGAAGATGATTAAGGATTTGAGTTACTTTGTCTTTTTGAATTAACTCTGGTATTACTGTCTCCTTTGATTGTGAATGATTTCTTCTATGGCAGGCTATATGTGATCAATGGCATATGGCCGCGGTCATCAATCTCCTCTACTTCAGATCAAACAGCGTATGGCCGCGGTCATCCAATCTGAACGAGGGTGAAGCTCTAGTAGTTCATTCTCTTTGGTGATCCTACTCAAAATGCCACAGACAAGGTCGAATCTTCCGGATCAGAGAATACTGCTCTTTTGGGTTCTAGCCTCTACCACAGAGACCCTAATCTCCCTGAAAATTGGTTGAACTGGTGTCTCGAGAAGTTTCCAATGAAGTCGTGGATTAGCCGTCTGAGAGATGTATAATCAAGCTGGCAGTTCGCGATTTCCAGCCACGTATTCACACGAACCGAAGTATACACGGGTGGTTGTCAGGCACGCGGTCTTAGTATGATGAACAGAGCTGATTGTCACGGATCATCCTATTCACCATGTTGAAGAACGAGTATACATCTTAGAATTAAATCAAACACGGATCGAAGAGAAACAGTAATATTTATTAATTCATAGGACTCAGCAGGGCTCCTCCCTTCAACCTGGGAGGTTTAGAAACTCATACTGATAGAAAATACAATGGTAAAAATGAAAGTATGATGTAAAGTTGGTAGATGATGTTGTTGTTCGGATAACATACATCTAATCCCTTAAATACTAAACTAATGACTAGTAAGGGTAAAACAGTCTTTTTAGTGCTAAAATCCACTTATGGGGTCCACTTGGTGAGTGTTTGGGCTGAGATTTGATGAGATGCAAGTGCTATGAGGCCTCTAGGGCATTGAACGCTGTCTAGGGGCTCCTCTTTGGGCGTTTAGATGCTGGTATCTTCTCCTTGGGCGCTGGACGCCTGAAAGAGGGTAGGAGGCTGACGTTGGACACCAGTTTTGGGCCTTCTAATCTGATACAAAGTATGTACTATATTGCTGGAAAGCTCTAGAAGTCAGATTTCTATAGCCATTGAGAACGCTCTATTTGGACTTCTGTAGCTCTGGAAAAGCTCTTCCAAGTGCAAGGAGGTCAGATCAGGACAGCATCTGCTGTGCTTTCTCTGTTTCTGAATCAACCTTTTGCTCCAACTCCTCAATTTCAGCCAGAAAATATCTGAAATTATACAAAAATACAAAAATTCAAAGTAGAATCTAAAAATGTGAACTTAACACTAAAACCTATAAAAACTTAATAAAAACTAAACAAAGTATACTAAAAACTATATGAAAATGATGCCAAAAAACGTATAAAATATCTGTCCATCACAACACCAAACTTAAACTGTTGCTTGTCCCCAAGAAACTAAAAAACACAGCACAAGAAAAAGAAAAGTAAGATATAATAAATTTCAGAGTTTCCAATGAAGCTCAGTTACAATTAGATGAGCGGAACTTAGTAGCTTTTTGCTTCTAAATAGTTTTGGCATCTCATTATCCATTGAAACTCAGAATGGTTGGCATCTTTAGGAACTTAGAATCCAGATGATATTATTGACTCTCCTAGTTCAGTTGTTTTTTATTCTTGAACACAGATTTTAGAGTCTTGGCCGTGACCCTAAACACTTTATTTTCCAGTATCACCACCAGATACATAAATGCCACAAACACTTTAACTGGGTGAACCTTTTCAAATTGTGATTCAGCTTTACCAGAATCCCTAGATAGAGGTGTCCAGATTTCTTAAGCACACTCTTTTTACCTTGGATCACGACTTTAACTGCTCAGTCTCAAGCTTTTCACTTGACACCTTCACGCCACAAGCACATGGTTAGGGACAACTTGGTTAAGCTGCTTAGGCCAGGATTTTGTTTCCTTTAGGCCCTCCTATCCATTGATGCTCAAAGCCTTAGATCCTTTTACCTTTGCCTTTTGGTTTAAAGGGTTATTGGCTTTTTCAATCTACGCTTCTTTTCTATCATTTTTTGGCAATAATGGATTTTTCTCTTTATTTATTTTTTTCGCCATTTTTTTCGCATGCATATGTAATTTTTTTTTCTTTTGCAACATGCTTTTTCTTGGTTCAAGAATCAATTTTTGAGATTTTTCAGATTACCAATAATACTTTTCCTTTTTCATAATTCTTTCAAGAGCCAACATTCTAAAATTTCAATTTCAAATATGCACTATTCATTCATACATTCAGAAAACAAAAGCAATGCCACCACATCAAGATAATTGAACTACTCTTATTTTAAACTTGAAATTCATGTATCTCTCAATTCTTTTCAAATAAAATTTTTCTTTTAAGCAAGGTGAGAGATATATGGAACATTCTACATCTATAAGACATCAATGCAAATGATCATGCAATAAGAACAAGAGAACAGACATAACAGAAAACAAAAAAATAATGAAAGGGAAAAGAGATAAAAGAGAATGAATCCACCTTTAATGGTGGCAGCTAGTACTCCTCCTTGAGGATCCAATGTGATGCTTAATCTCTTCAATGTCACTCCTTTGCCTTTGTTGTTCTTCCCTTATAGCCCTTTGATCTTTTCTGATGGATCTTTGGTCTTCCCTTATTTCATTGAGGGTGATGGAGTGCTCTTAATGCTCCATCCTCAATTGCTCCATGTTAGTGCTCAAGTCTCTAAGAGAAGTCTGCCATTGATCCCAATAGCTTTGAGGAGGAGAATACATCCCTTGAGGCATCTCAGGGATCTCAGGTTGAGGCGGTTGCACAGGCTTTTGTGCATGCTCTCTAGTTTGCTCCATCCTCTTCTTAGTGATGGGATTATCCTTTCCAATGGAGATATCTCCTTCTATGACAATTCCAGCTGAATTACATAGATGATAGATTAGGTGTGGGAATGCCAACCTTGCATTAGTGGAAGACTTCTCAGCTATCTTGTACAGTTCTTGAGGAATCACCTCATGTACTTCCACCTCACTTCCAGTCATGATGTAATAGATCATGATAGCTCTGTCAACAGTCACTTCTGACCGATTGCTAGTGGGAATAATGGAACGTTGGATGAATTCCAACCATCCTCTAGCTTTGGGCTTGAGGTCAAGCCTTCTTAGTTGAATGGGCTTGCCTTGGGAATCCCTTTTCCACTGTGCTCATTCCACACAGATATCTGAGAGCACTTGATCGAGTTTTTGATCAAAATTGACTCTTCTAGTGTAAGGATGTGGGTCCCCTTGCATCGGAGGCAAGTTGAACGCCAACCTCACACTTTCCATGCTGAAATCTAAGATTCTTCCTCGGACCATGGTACTCCAATTCTTGGAATTTGGGTTCACACCAATGTCATGGTTTTTAGTAACCCATGCGTTAGCATAGAACTCTTGCACCATTAGAATCCCAACATCTTGAATCGGATTGGTTAGGACTTTCCAACCTCTTCTCTGGATCTCTCTTCGGATTTTCGGATACTCATTCTTCTTGAGCTTGAAAGGGACCTCAGGGATCACTTTCTTCTTTGCCACTACTTCTTGGAAGTGGTCTTGATGAGATTTGGTGATGAATCTCTCCATCTTCCAAGATTCAGAGGTGGTAGCTACTGCCTTTCTTTTCCTCTTTCTAGAGGGTTCTCCAACCTTGGGTGCCATGAATGGGAATGGAGAGAAAAAAAGAATTTGATTTTTAAGTAAGTGGGGGTTGGTGGGAGTTATGATGGATTTGGGGAAGTGATATAGATGTGATTGGGATAGGGTTTATAGGGAAGTGTGTATGGGAAAGTGTGAAAGTAAATAGGAGTAAGTGGGGGTAGGTAAGGATGCTGTGGGACCCACTGGTCCTGAGAGGCTAGGGAATTCAGATTCCTACCCTCTGCACTGGCATTTGAATGCCCATGGTCTACTCACTGGTTGGCGTTCAACGCCAGAAATGCTGCCTATTCAGGGCGTTAAACGCCTAGGGTCTGCTCCCTGGCTAGTGTTTAACTTCAACAGAACTCCATCCAGAGTGTTCTATTTTCTCTGCTGAACATTTCTGTCTCTGTTCTGACTGCTTCACATGATCATGAACCTAAGAAAATAACTTTTAAAAAATAAAATTAAGAAATAGAAATAATAAATAATTAATTAAGGTTGGTTGCCTCCCAACAAGCGCTTCTTTAACGTCATTAGCTTGACGGTTAGCTCCTTACGGAGGTGAGTATGGGCTCAGAATTTTGCCCTTTACAGTAAACTTTCTCCCTGTCTCCTCATGAATGAGCTCCACATGCTCTAAAGACAGGATACGACTCACTGTATGTGGTATGATTGGTTTCTTGGTAAAGACAACTCTCATGCCAGGTGAAAGGCCTTCAGTAGGGACTTTCTTGTCCCTCCAGCCTTTAGGTACTTTTTTCTTAGTACCTTTGTGCTTAGAGTTTGTTGATGGCTGCCTGATGAGCGGATAATTTATACGCTTTTTGACATTGTTTTTAGTATATTTTTAGTAGGATCTAGTTACTTTTAGGGATGTTTTCATTAGTTTTTATGTTAAATTCATATTTCTGGACTTTACTATGAGTTTGTGTGTTTTTCTGTGATTTCAGGTATTTTCTGGCTGAAATTGAGGGACTTGAGCAGAAATCAGATTCAGAGGTTGAAGAAGGACTCCTGATGCTGTTGGATTCTGACCTCCCTGCACTCAAAATGGATTTTCTGGAGCTACAGAACTCGAAATGGCGTGCTTCCAATTGCGTTGGAAAGTAGACATCCAGGGCTTTCCAGAAATATATAATAGTCCATACTTTGATCAAGAATAGACGACGTAAACTGGCGTTCAACGCCAGTTTTCCACCCAAATCTGGCGTCCAACGCCAGAAAAGGAGCCAAAACCAGAGTTGAACGCCCAAACTGGCACAAAAGCTGGCGTTCAACTCCAAGAAGGACCTCTACACGTGCAACACTCAAGCCCAGCCCAAGCACACACCAAGTGGGCCCCGGAAGTGGATTTATGCATCAATTACTTACTTCTGTAAACCCTAGTAGCTAGTTTATTATAAATAGGACCTCTTACTATTGTATTAGACGTCTTTTTGACAATCTTTGGTCTCAGTTTTAATCCATTGTTCGTCTTAGGAGACTATTGATCTCGTTTAGGGGGCTGGCCATCTCGGCCATGCCTGGACCTCCACTTATGTATTTTCATACGGTAGAGTTTCTACACTCCATAGATTAAGGTGTGGAGCTCTGCTGTTCCTCAAAGATTAATGCAAAGTACTACTGTTTTCTATTCAATTCTTCTTATTTCTCTTCTAAGATATCCATTCGCACCCAAGAACGTGATGAAGGTGATGATTATGTGTGACGCTCATCATCCTTCTCCCTTATGAACACGTGCCTGACAAACACTTCCGTTCTACATGAAGTAAGCTAGAATGAATATCTCTTAGATCTCCTAACCAGAATCTTCGTGGCGTAAGCTAGAATGATGGCGGCATTTAAGAGAATCCGGAAAGTCTAAACCTTGTCTGTGGTATTCCGAGTAGGATTCAATGATTGAATGACTGTGACGAGCTCCGAACTCGCGATTGCAGGGCGACAACTGACGGTTCATCTTGTTGCTCAGATTAGGTAATTTTCTTTTTGTTTTATTTTCAAAAATTTTTCAAAAATCTTTTAAAAATTTTTCTTTTGTTTTCGAAAAAAAATGTTTTCAAAAAAAAAAAATTTATTCAAAATTTGCTTGGCTGGCTAGTGAGCCATGTCTAATTCCTGGACTGAAGCTTTAGACTAAGAATGCAAGATTCCTGGAATTCATGTTAAAAATTTTGGAATCCTTATTTTTCTTTTTCATATAATTTTCGAAAAAAATCCAAAAAAATTAGAAAATCATAAAAATCAAAAACATTTTTTGTGTTTCTTGTTTGAGTCTTGAGTCATATCATAAGTTTGGTGTCAATTGCATATTCATCTTGCATTTTTTCGAAAATTTCATGCATTCATAGTGTTCTTCATGATCTTCAAGTTGTTCTTGGTAAGTCTTCTTGTTTGATCTTGATGATTTTTTGTTTTGTGTTGTATTGTGTTTTTCATATGCATTCTTGAATTCTTAGTGCCTAAGCATTAAAGAATTCTAAGTTTGGTGTCTTGCATGTTTTCTTTGCATTAAAAATTTTTCAAAATTGTGTCTTTGATGTTCATCTTGACATTCATAATGTTCTTGGTGTTCATCTTGACATTCATAGCATTCTTGCATTCATCACATGTTTTGATCTAAAATTCTCATGCATTGCATCATTTTCATGTTTTTCATTAAAAATTCAAAAAATCAAAAAATATCTTTCCTTTTTTCTCTCATCAAATTCGAAAATTTGGATTGACTTTTTCAAAAATTTTTAAAATCAAGTTGTTTCTTATGAGTCAAATCAAATTTTCAATTTGAAAATCTTATCTTTTTCAAAAATCAAATTTTTTCAAATTTCTTAGTTATTTTCGAAAATTATAAAAATGTTTTTCAAAAAAATCTTTTTCTTATTTTTTATATCAAATTTTCGAAAATAACAATAACAATTAATGTTTTGATTCAAAAATTTCAAGTTTGTTACTTACTTGTTAAGAAAGATTCAAACTTTAAGTTATAGAATCATATCTTGTGATTTCTTGTGAATCAAGTCATTAATTGTGATTTTAAAAATCAAATCTTTTTCAAAAAAACTAATTTTTATCATATCTTTTCAAAAATATCTTCTTATCTTATCTTTTTCAAAAATATGATTTCAAAATATCTTTTCTAACTTCCTAACTTCTTATCATTTCAAAATTTGTTTCAACTAACTAACTAACTTTTTGTTTGTTTCTTATCTTTTCCAAAACCACCTAACTAACTCTCTCTCTCTAATTTTCGAAAATATCCCCCCCCCCTTTTTCAAAATTTCTTTTTTATTAATTAATTATTCTAATTTTTAGTTTTAATTTTCGAAAACTACTAACCTTTTTCAAAAACTATTTTCGAAAATCACTAACTCTTTTTTCAAAAATAATTTTCGAAAATTCTCTTCTCTCTCATCTCCTTCTATTTGTTTATTCATCTACTAACATCTCTCCCTCACTCACAAAAAAAAAAAGAGGAACTCTACCCAAACTCTAAGTTTGGTGTTGAACTCCCATATCCAAACTCTAAGTTTGGTGTTGGAGAGTCTCAACAAAGCTCTGCACATCTGTGAGGCTCCATGAGAGCCCACTGTCAAGCTATTGACATTAAAGAAGCGCTTGTTGGGAGGCAACCCAATGTTTATCTAATTCTTATTTTTATTGTTTTTCATGTTTACTTAGGTTCATGATCATGTGGAGTCACAAAATAAATATAAAAATTGAAAACGGAATCAAAAACAGCAGAAGAAAAATCACACCCTGGAGGAGCATCTGTCTGGCGTTCAGCGCCAGAACAGAGCATGGTTCTGGCGCTGAACACCCAAAATGGGCAGCTTCTGGGCGCTGAACGCCAGAACAGGCATGGTTTTGGCGTTCAACACCAGAAATGGCACACAAATGGGCGTTGAACGCCCAAAATGGCCACCAACCTGGCGCTGAACGCCCAGAGTTGGGTACAAAGGCATTTTTACATGCCTAATGGGTGCATGGATGTAAATCCTTGAACACCTCAGGATCTGTGGACCCCACAGGATCCACTCAGGATCTGTGGACCCCACAGGATCCACTCAGGATCTGTGGACCCCATAGGATCCCCACCTACCTCTACTCACTTCTTCTCACCACTTTCTTTCACACAACCCCATAAACACTCTTCCCCAAAAACCCTTCACCAATCACCTCAAACTCTCTTCCCCATCACCTCTTCACCACTCACATCCATCCACTCTTCCCCATAAACCTACCTCATAAACTCCACCTACCTTCAAAAATTCAAAAGCAATTTCCCACCCAAACCCACCCATATGGCCGAAACCTTCCCCCCCTCCCTTCCCTATATAAAGACCTCCATTCTTCATCAAATTCACACAACACACCCATCTACACTCCTCTTGGCCGAAACCACATCTCCCTCTCCCTCTCCATATTTCTTCTTCTTCTCCTTCTATTCTTTTATTGCTCGAGGGCGAGCAATATTCTAAGTTTGGTGTGGTAAAAGCATAGCTTTTTTGTTTTTCCATTACCATTGATGGCC
>NC_029790.2:43625323-43625848 GCF_000816755.2 Arachis ipaensis
CACCTCTCTTAAATGAAAAATGTTTTAATTCAAAAGAACAAGAAGTACATGAGTTTCGAATTTATCCTTGAACTTAGCTCACTTATATTGATGTGGTGACAATGCTTCTTGTTTTCTGAATGTATGCTTGAACAGTGCATATGTCTTTTGAAGTTGTTGTTTAAGAATGTTAAATATGTTGGCTCTTGAAAGAATGATGACTAGGAGACATGTTATTTGCTAATCTGAAAAATCATAAAAATGATTCTTGAAGCAAGAAAAAGCAGCAAAGAACAAAACTTGCAGAAAAAAAATAGGCGAAAATAGAAAGCAGAAATCAGATTCAGAGGTTGAAGAAGGACTGCTGATGCTATTGGATTCTGACCTCCCTGCACTCAAAATGGATTTTCTGGAGCTACAGAACTCTAAATGGCGTGCTTCCAATTGCGTTAGAAAGTAGACATCCAGGGCTTTCCAGAAATATATAATAGTCCATACTTTGGCCAAGAATAGACGATGTAAACTGGCGTTCAACGCCAGCTTTCC
>NC_029790.2:43625873-43693087 GCF_000816755.2 Arachis ipaensis
ATCACATAAAGCCAGCCATGGAAAGGAGTAAGACTGATTGGATGAAGATAGCAGGAAAGCAGAGGTTCAGAGGAACGAAAAGCCTCTCCATTCGCTTATCTGAAATTCCTACCAATGATTTGCATAAGTACCTCTATCCCTATTCTATTATTTATTATTCGAAAACTCCATCATCAATTTATATCCGCCTAACTGAGATTTACAAGGTGACCATAGCTTGCTTCATACCAACAATCTCCGTGGGATTCGACCCTTACTCACGTAAGGTATTACTTGGACGACCCAGTGCACTTGCTGGTTAGTTGTATCGAAGTTTTGACAATTATGAATTAAGATCAGAGCACCAAGCTTTGGAGCCATTACCAGGATTTGTTCGAGCCTGGAGATCACAATTTCGTGCACCACTGCCCAACACCAAACTTAGAATTGATGTTTGGGGGCTCTGCAAAGAAAGAACACTAGGTGTTGCACAGTTATCTCTCTTTTATCAGAGGGAGAATTGGGATGAGGCATCTTGAACAAGATGTGATCCTCCCCTAGTTGTAGAGTCAGTTCTCCCTTAGCCACATTAATGATAGTATTAGCAATGGCTAGGAAAGACCTTCGAAAGATGACAGAGTCATCCTCATCCTTTCCAATATCCAAGACTATGAAGTTTGCAGGGATGTAGTGGTCTTCAACCTTTACTAAGACATCCTCTACTAAGCCATATGGCTTCCTCATTATCTTGTCTGCCATCTCTAATGAGATGTTTGCAGCCTGCACCTCAAAGATTCCTAGCTTTTCTATTACAGAGAGTGACATGAGGTTTATACTTGACCCTAGGTCACACAGAGCCTTCTCAAAGGTCATGGTGCCTATGGTGCAAGGAATCAAGAAGTGTCCAGGATCTATAAGCTTTTGAGGTAACTTCTGTTGAACCAAAGCATTGAGTTCTTTGGAAAGCAACGGAGGTTCTTCCTCCATAGGCTTTGTACCAAATAACTTGGCATTTAGCTTCATGAGAGCTCCTAGGTACCGAGCAACTTGCTCTTCCCTAGTGTCTTCATCATCATCAGAGGATGAGTAATCATCAGAACTTATGCACTGCAGAAGTGCATGCAAAGGAACCTCTATGGTCTTTATGTGAGCCTTGGCTTCCTTTAGTTCTTAGATAAGGGTTTCTTAAGTGGGAATTGAGCACTCAGAGGGTGTGCTTTTACTGGCGTTCAACGCCTGTTCTGTTACCTCTTTGGGCGTTGAACGCCCATGCTGTGCACCCCTACTGGCTTTAAACACCAGTTCCCTTATCATTTTGGGCATTGAACGCCCAGCAGAGGTATCCCTGCTGGCATTCAACGCCAGCTTCTCTGTCTGGTTGGGCGTTGAACGCCAGTGAGGAACCCCTTACTGGCGTTCAATGCCAGAATCCCTGCTTGTTTGAATGCCCAGCCAGTGCTCCCTGGCTGGCGTTCAATGCCTTCTCATTCTCTCCAGATTCGGCCTCTGCCTCCAAGTGATGGCCTTGTACTCTTCTCTTGGGTTTACTTTAGTGTTACTTGGAAAAGTGTCAGGAGAAATCTCAGGGATCCTCTTGCTCAGTTGACCAACTTGTACCTCCAAATTTCTAATGGAGGACCTTATTTCGGTTATGAAACAATGAGTGGTCTTAGAGAGGCTGAAAACCAGAGTGACTAAGTCAGAAAGGCTCTGCTTAAAGGTTTCCATATTCCCTTGAGAAGATGGGAATGGTGGTCTGTTGTTGAACCTATTCTGGTTCCTTCCACCTTGATTATTATTGAAATATTGTTGAGGTTTCTGTTGATCCTTCCATGAAAGGTTAGGATGGTTCCTCCATGAAGGGTTGAAGGTGTTTCCATAGGGTTCTCCCATGTAATTCACCTCTTCCATGGTAGGATGATCAGGATCATAAGCATATACATCAGGAGATACTTCTTGGGTACTGCCAGCTGCAGTTTGCATTCCAGTCAAATGCTGGGAGATCATATTGACCTGTTGGGTCAAGATCTTGTTCTGAGCTAATACGACATTCAAAGTATCAACTTCAAGAACTCCTCTCTTTTGAGAGGTCCCTTGGTTTAGAGGATTTCTTTCAAAAGTATACATGAATTGGTTGTTTGCAACCATCTTAATGAGTTCTCTTGCTTCTGCAGGTGTTTTCTTCAAGTGGAGTGATCCACCTGTAGAGCTGTCTAATGAGATTTTGGACATCTCAAACAGACCACCATAGAACACGCCTATGATAGACCATTCTGAGAGCATGTTAGGAGAACATCTCCTGATTAGTTGCTTGTATCTTTCCCAAACTTCATAGAGGGATTCACCTTCTCTTTGTCTGAAGGTTTGAACTTCCATTCTAATTTTGCTCATCCTTTGAGGAGAAAAGAATTTAGCCAAAAAAGCATTAACCAGCTTTTTCCCAGAGTCTAAGCTCTCTTTTGGTTGAGAATATAACCATATCTTAGCTCTATCTCTTACAGCAAAGGGAAAGAACATAAGCTTGTAGACTTCAAAATTTACTCCATTGGTTTTAACAGTATCACAGATCTGCAAGAATTCAGCTAAGAACTGATGTGGATCTTTCAATGGAATTCCATGGAACTTGCAGTTCTGTTGTAAAAGAGAGACTAACTGAGGCTTAAGCTCAAAATTGTTAGTTCCAATGGCAGGTACAGAGATACTTCTGCCATAAAAGTCAGAGGTGGGCATGGTGAAGTCACCAAGAACCTTTCTGGCATCTCCTTCAGGTTTGGCCATGTCCTCAATTTCTTGTTTACGATTTTCTGAAAGGTTTCTTCTGAAATGTTGTGCTCTAGCTTGTTGTAAGCTTTTCTTTAAAGTCCTTTGATGAACGGAAATTTTCTATCGGTAAAGAATTTCACAAATGAATCTCGTTGCAAGTATAGTTCTAAACCAACAAATAATTCCTCAATAAAAAACTTGTTTGTCACAAATACAAACCCTAATAAAAATAAACCGAAGTATTTAAACCTCGGGTCGTCTCTCAAGGAATTATAGGGAAGTGTTCTTGTTATTGGTTATGGGACAAGTATTTTGGGGTTTTGGATAAGAGACACGAAAAATAGATTACAATAAAGTAAATGGGACTCAAGGAATAAAAAGGTCTTGGCAAGGAATGATGGTCAAGAATCTTTATCCTTGTCACTAACCACAACATGATAATTACAAGGATTAATCCCATTAAGTCATCCTCTAACAAGTGGAGGAAAGTTAAATGAGCTACATCAATCCTAATCCATAAGTCTTGGCCACCTCACTAATTAACTTAGTGGAAGCTAGAGTCAATGGATACCAGTTATCAACACTTGGACATTAGTAACTCAAGTTCACTTAAGTTACCATCCCAAGCCAAGAACACAAAAATCTACTCTAACATCCTTCCAAGCATTTTGTCAAACACTTGGAAGGCATAAAAGGAAAGTGTTCCGAGGGTTACCTGAAACTGGAGGTCGATCTTGGTCGAGATCTTCTGTACTAGTCGGTGCCGACGTGTCTGGCCGGTAAGTGGCGGCCAGAGCCGTCGTGTCTGACTTGTTAATCTAGCTGCACTTCTGATCCTTGGTCACTAGAGGGTGGGGGGTACCTGCAAGAGACTCCGATGCTTAAGTTAGCATGGGTATTAAGCAGGTTTATTGTAGAATCAGAGTATGAGTTATACCTGTGTGTTCTAGTGTATTTATAATGGTGTAGAGTGACCTTTTTAGATAAGATAAGTTAGTTATCTTATCTTATCTTTGGGTGAGGTCAGCTTATCTTCAACGGAACCGCCCTTCTCTCTGTAGGCTTGGGTTGCCTTTGGATTGGGCTGTGTCCCTTTGTTTGGGCCTACTTGGGCCTTCCTGTCGATTTGGCCGACCTCTTTTGTAAAGAGGTCGGGTAGTCTGACCTGAAGAGGTCGGTCGCTTTGCCTCCAATCATCCCAGGTCGGATAGCTCGATCCAGGGTATGAACAGTGCCCCTACTTGAGCTCAGTCTTTTTTGTTGAGGTCGAGTCCTTGACTTTGGTCCCTCTTTAGTGAAGCCGAACTCAAGTATTTTGTCGATTCCTTTCTCTGTAGAGCCTTTTTGAATGTGAAACATTTTTTCGTGCTTTTGCATTTAGTATTTTGACCTTGGGAATATGCGCGACTTTAAATACCTTCATTAATTGGTTTTAATTGCCCGCTTCCCTTGGTTTTTATTTTGAATCTTTTGATCAAAAATGGTTTATCTCCATCGTGCTCTCCTTGTAACTTCTTCCTTTACTCTCTCACTTTTCTGTTTTCATCTACCTCGTCCTGCCCTTTCTTGCGTGATAGCGTTGCTTGGCGATTCTCTGGGCGATTCTGTCTTTCCGTCTTCAGCTTCTTTTTGCCGCTTCTCTCTTTGTTCCAGGTTGGCTTTCTCTTCTCCTCTCTTCTGCGTCATTTTCTTGTCTGATTTAGGGAAAGTTTAATTTTTGTTTGGAGAAAGTTTGGATTTTTCTACTTTTACTGTGCCTGATTGTTGTGTGCTTTTGGATTTCTTCGTCTTTTGTGTGACTTTTTTCGCCTTTCCTGTCTGCTTGATGCCTTTGGAGTTTGCATCTTGCCATCGTTTCTGCTTGCGCTTTTGATGATGGTTTTGAAATGATGATTTTGTTTGTTTCTGAAAAAAGGTTGTATCTTTGACGATTTTCCTGCTTTCGGCTTTTTTGGTGTTTGCTATGCCCTTTTGTTGGTAACACTGTAGAAAAATAGTGGCTTTTGTGTTTTTGCTTCCTTTGCGTTATTTGAGACCTTCTTTTTGATGAATGCTGGGACGTAAGCTGTAGGGATTTCCTGAAACCTTGCCTTGTTTCTGCCTCCAAAGGATGCCCCAGGACTTTGGTTTGAGTCTTGGGGTTTTCCTTTCCTATGTGTTTGCCTGTGTCATTTTAGTCGAGTTGTTTTGCCCCTTGTCCGAGATGTTTTTTTAGTAATCCAATCTTCTTTTCTTATTTGTAGGATTAGTCGGCGTCATGTCTTCTCGCAATAACATTGTAGAGGTGTCTTCCAAAGTTCCCGAGGGGATGTCTGATTGGCTGGACTCCCTTGTCCTAATGTGTGTCTCTGTCGTGGATGCTGAATTTTGTGTAGAACTGAGGAGGCGTCATAGGATTTGTAGTAGCAGTGCCCGGGAGAGGGATTATGAACTTGTAGCTCCTGATTCTGATGAGAGGGCTTGCTTTTCTACTTTTGTCGAGGGGGAGTGTCCCTTCTTCTATGCTTATGAATACTTCTTCAGCCAGTTAGACGTTACTTTTCCTTTTACTGCTTTTGAAACCGACCTATTGTGGTCATGTAACATTGCTCCATCCCAGCTTCATCCGAATTCCTGGGGTTTTATCAAAATATTTCAACTGCTTTGCCAAGAGTTAGGCATAACACCTTCTGAAACTCTTTTCCTTTATCTTTTCGTCTCGGCCAAGCCCGGAGGTTCCTCCAAAAAGAAAGCTTCCTAGGTTTCTTTCAGATCGGCCTAGGGGCATAAAGTTTTTGCCATGTATGATGAGTCGTTTAAAGATTTTAAGAACTATTTCTTCCGAGTCCATGCTGTTGAGGGGGTCCGCCCCTTTTTTATTGATGAAAATGACGAGCCTGCTTTTCCTCTAGAGTGGCAAAAGAATGTGAGAGTGCCACGTTATACATGGGAGATGCTTAATGAGGTTGAGCGGGCCTTTGTAGTTGTTCTTGAAGATTTATGGGGGAAACCACCCCATCTGGATACGAAAAGATTCTTAAGTGATCCATCTTTGGTTCGAACTGCTTTGGGTACTGTCCGACTTGTTTTTATACTTGCTTCTGAGCTTTTCTTCTCCTATGTTGTAACTTGTCTTTTGTGGTTGATTCTGTATTTTCAGAGATGTCGAAAAATAATGATTCCATGAAGGCCTACAAGAAGGCGAAGAAGGCTGCTGCTGCTCACAACATCTTGGCCAAGGCGGCCGGGGAGGGATCTTCCCAAGTGCAAGTGAAGCCGCCCGTGCCGAGTTTTCCTGGGCCGAGGAAAGTGATCCCCACTCCCCGAGTTCGTCTGGCTGACCCTCCACCGACTTCTGCCTCTAGTTCTGGTGCTCCTCCCAACAAGAAACAGAAAACAGCCGAGCCTTTCAACCTTGATGCTCCTGACTTTAATGCAATTGAATTTGTGGATCAGCAAATCGGTCCCTATGGTGCCCTTCCTATGGACGATGTATCGCTCCTTCGCCATCTGGACTTTATAACTCGAAGCAGTGTTAGAATGGCATACATAGGGGCTGCCCTATACCGGACTGCTCAGAATCTTCCTCTCCATGCCACCAAAGCCTTTATGGAGGAGGCTAAACAGGAGTTTGATCGGATGAAGGGCCTGAAGGAGGAGCTTAAAGTAAAGGTGGCCAGGTTGGAGAAGGATCTGGAGAATGAAAAGGCGAGTTCCCTTGCTCTGGCGGCTTCTGTGCGGTTGGCCGAGGACACGGCTTTAAGGCATAAGGAGAGTTATGTCACATCCTATCGAGAGGGGATGCGTTTGAAGGAGGAGTTGGAAAATGCCCGGGCTGATTACTCTGAGCTCCAAGGTCATCTCGTTGGCAGTGTGACTGCTGCTTACGAGAACTTGAAAGAGCAGGTTCGGAATATTGCTCCCGAGGCTGACCTCACTCTCTTTAGCCTGGAGAATGTCGTCAGGGATGGTAAGATTGTCCCTGATGATGAGAATGATGATGATGTTGAACCTCTCCCTGTTCCTTCTACCAAGGTGTCAACTCCTACTGTTCCTCTTGCTGAGGTTGGCCCTCCTGCTTCTGATCCTGACTGCTAGATCTTAAACCGGGACGATGGTACTGTGGATGCTGTTCCTCTCCAGGCTCGCCCTCCTTCTTCTCAGACTGATGCTGTTAAAAAGTCTTCTGATCTTTAGTTTTTAGATATATGTGTAGTTGGCCTGGCTTGTGGGCTTTTAACTCTTTATTTTGTGGTTGGTATCTTTTGATGACACTCTTTTTGGTTGCTTTTAGCAACCCATTAAAACAAAACACAATGAGTAGCTCCTAAGCTTTTGGGTTTGACCCTGAAGTTTGTTATTTTGTGTCACGTTTGTTTGCATCTGTCTTAACTCCTTGCTGCTCAGTCTCTTTGAACTGTTTTGTAGATGCATGGATCCTAGTCCATAACCGACTTCTTTATTCCGTCTTTTTCCAAATTTATTTTGTAATTGGCCGACGTCATCATGTCGATTTTTCTCAGTTATCTTTAGTAATTCATTTTTTAGTTGGACCTTGGTGGGTCTCTTTTATGGATTACTTTTTATAACTTTGTAGCTTGGTTAGGCCGACTTCATCATGTCGGTTCTTTCTAAGCTATTTTTGTAATCCTCTTTCTTGGACCTTTGTCAGGTCTCTTTCAGGGATTACTTCTATAACTTTTTGTTGTAGGAGACCGACTTCGTTAGGTCGATCTCTTCTAAGTTATTTTTGTAATCCTCTTTCTTGGACCTTTGTCAGGTCTCTTTCAGGGATTGCTTCTATAACTTTTGTTGTAGGAGACCGACTTCGTTAGGTCGATCTCTTCTAAGTTATTTTTGTAATCCTCTTTCTTGGACCTTTGTCAGGTCTCTTTCAGGGATTACTTTTATAACTTGTTTGTAGGGGACCGACTTCATTAGGTCGATCTCTTCTAAGTTATTTTTGTAATCCTCTTTCTTGGACCTTTGCCAGGTCTCTTTCAGGGATTACTTCTATAACTTTTGTTGTAGGAGACCGACTTCGTTAGGTCGATCTCTTCTAAGTTATTTTTGTAATCCTCTTTCTTGGACCTTTGTCAGGTCTCTTTCAGGGATTACTTTGATAACTTTTTCATTTTGGGCTGACTTTGTCATGTCGGGCCCTTCTAAGTTAAAGTAATCCTCTTTAATAAGGTTGGCCAGACCTCTTTCCAGGGTTTACTTATAACTTGGGTTGACTTGGTCCGACTTCTTAACGTCGGCCAGTCTTTAAGTTATTATTTAGCAATCCATAAGACCTCGTCAGGTTCTTTTCCGGATTACTTTCGATAACTTATTACATTATTCTGTGTTCATCTTTGCCGATTTGTAGAAAGTGGTTGTTATCTTTAGATCATCTTTTGGGTGAATCGCGTTTTCACCTTTATCGAACGGTTATCTTTATCGTGATCGTGCAGTGAAATTGTTTTTCACTTTCTGCCGATCTGTTGCTTTATAATCGGACGATGAATGCTTCAGATTAATGCGTCTTGAAATTTTGTAGAATATCTAAAATATATTTTATTCAAAGGAAAGTGCAAATATATACATGTGGGTATTTTTCATCCCTTTAAGTCGGATTGTGTGCAGGTCTCAACTTGGTGCCTCGTTAAAAAACCTTTTCAGGAAAAAGAGTGCATCCAATAATGAGATCTTTTACTTTTTCTAACTGTAGTACCTTCTTAGGTTGCAGGCGTGCCATGATTTGGGAAGCTCTCGTCCATCGACTTCGGACAGTCTGTAGTAGCCCTTCCCAAGTACTTCTACAACTCAGTAGGGTCCTTTCCAGTTAGCTGCCAGCTTTCCTTCTCCTGGTCGAGTTGTTCCAATATCATTTCGGATTAGGATGTGATTATTCTCCGCGAAACTTCTCGGCACTACCCTTTGATTATATCTGGAAGCCATTCGACGCTTTAGTGCTTCTTCCCTGATCCGAGCTCTTTCTTGGATTTCAGGTAGTAGGTCGAGATCTTCCCTCTGAAGTTGGGAGTTTGCTCCCTCATTGTAATGAACCACTCTAGGCGATCCTTCTTCGATCTCCATTGGGATCATTGCTTCTATTCCATATGCTAACCGGAAGGGGGATTCCTTCGTGGTGGAATGTGGCGTCGTTCGATACGCCCATAGGACTTGTGGAAGCTCTTCTGCCCAAGCTCCTTTTGCATCTTAATTTTGCAAACGGCCAAGGCGAAGTCACGCTGATGAGCTCTTCTGGCGGGGCGATGTGAAAGTTGGCATGTTTCTGACATGGTGGACATGTCTTTACAAATGCTGTAGCTTCTTTCTGTAGAGTTGGCCAATAAAATCCCGCCCGGAGTACTTTTTTGGCGAGAGCTCGTGCTCCGAGATGATTTCCACAAATGCCGCCGTGTACTTCTTCTAGCACTTCCCCTGTGTTGGAGGTTGGCACGTATTTTAGTAATGGTATTGAGATCTCTCTTTTGTACAGGATGTTGTTTATGATGGTGTAGTACTGTGCCTCCCTTTTTAACCTCTTTGCCTTCTTTTCTTCTATGGGGAGTGTTCCTGCTTTGAGGTAGTTGATGATGGGGGTCATCCATCCTTGGTCCTGGCTTGTTATGGCTAGGACTTTTTTCTCTTACGAGATTGACGGGTTCTGTAGCATTTCCTGGATGAGGCTTCTATTGTTGCCCCCTGGTTTGGTGCTGGCTAGTTTTGAGAGTGCGTCAGCTCGGGCATTTTGTTCGCGGGGTATGTGGCAGATCTTATATTCCTCGAGTTGTCCGAACTGTCCCTTGGTTTTATCCAAATACTTTTTTATGGTGGGATCTTTGGCTTGATAGCTCTCTGTTATCTGTGAGGTGACTACTTATGAGTCACTGTAAATGTTGAGTTTTTGAGCTCCAACCTCTTTAGCCAGCTTCAAACCAGCTAATAACGCTTCATATTCCGCCTGGTTGTTTGAGGCCGAGAACCCAAAATTGAGGGAGAGCTCAACCTGGGTTCCTTGGTTGCTTTCTATTATCACACCTGCACCGCTTCCAATTTTATTTGAAGAACTGTCCACATAGAGATTCCATTATGTGGGGGTTTCTAGGGCATCTGTGAATTCTACGATAAAGTCGGCCAGATACTGTGATTTGATGGCCATCCAAGCTTCATATTGGAGGTCGAACTCTGATAACTCAACTGCCTATTGTAAAATTCTACCTGCTAAATCTGTTTTCTGCAATATTCCTTTTATGGACTGGTTAGTTCGAACCTTAATGGTGTAAGTCTGAAAGTACGGGCGAAGTCGTCGGGATGTTAGAATGAGGGTATATGCAAACTTTTCTATTTTCTGGTAGTTCAGCTTGGATCCCTGTAGCGCTTTGCTAATGAAGTAGACGGGTTGTTGCCCATTTTCGTCTTCTCTGACTAGTGCTGAGGCTATTGCCCGGCTTCCTACTGCGAGATATAATATGAGCGGTTCTCCTTCTCGTGGTCGAGATAGGATAAGCGGCCGTCCTAAGAATTCCTTGAAGTCTTGGAAGGCTTTTTCACATTCTGTCGTCCATTCGAACTGCTTTCCCTTCCTTAAAGTAGCATAGAAATGGAGAGATCTTATTGCTGCTCCTGCTAAGAATCTGGATTGGGCAGCCAATCTCCCGTTGAGTTGCTGTACTTTTTTGACACAGGTGGGGCTCTTCATGTTGAGTATGGCTTGACATTTATCCGGGTTTGCTTCAATTCCTCTTTGTGTGAGCCTGAAACCTAAGAATTTGCCTGCTTCTACTGCAAAGGTGCATTTTGCGAGATTGAGTCGCATGTCATGCTTCCTTATAGTGTCGAACACTTGAGCCAGGTCGGACAATAATGTATCTTCGCTTTGTGTCTTTATCAACATGTCGTCCACATAGACTTCCATGATTTTTCTGATGTGATCTGAGAAGACTTTATTCATTAGCCTTTGATAAGTAGCTCCCGCATTCTTAAGACCGAAAGGCATCACGATGTAGCAGTAATTTGCTTTCGGCGTTAAAAACAAGGTCTTTTCTTGATCTGGTGGATACATGGGAATTTGGTTGTATCCCGAGTATGCGTCCATAAACGAGAGGTATCTATATTCGGAGGAAGCATCTACTAGAGCGTCGATACTTGGGAGTGGGTAAGGATCTTTTGGGCAGGCTTTGTTGAGATCAGTGTAATCGGTGCACATTCGCCACTTCCCATTTGATTTTCTCACCAAGACGACGTTGGCTAGCCATAGTGGGTACTTGACTTCTCTTATGAATCCTGCCTCCAGTAGTGCTTGTATCTGTTCTTCCACAACTTGGGATCGCTCTGGCCCAAGTTTTCTTCGTCTCTGCTGCACCGGCCGAGATCCTGGATATACCGCCAACTTGTGGCACATTAGCTTGGGGTCTATGCTTGGCATGTCTGCGGCTTTCCATGCGAAGAGATCGACATTATCTCGTAAGAATTGTATCAGTAATTCTTTTGAGTCTCCTCTTAGGATCGTTCCGATGTTAGTTGTTTTGTCCGAGGTGTCTCCGATCTGAACCTTCTCTATCTCGCCTTCTGGCTGTGGACGGAGTTCTACTCGTCGCTGAACTCCGCCAAGCTCAATTGTATGAAACTCTTCTCCTCTACCTCTGAGGTTTAGACTTTCATTATAACAGCGGCGTGCCATCTTTTGATCTGCTTTTATCGTGGCTATCCCCTCTGTAGTTGGGAATTTCATGCATAGATGTGGAGTCGAGACTATTGCGCCGAGTTGATTGAGAGTTGTCCAACCTATTAGAGCATTGTAGGCTGAACTTACGTCGACCACAATGTAGTCTATTTTGAGGGTCCTGGATTGATTCCCTTTTCCGAAGGTTGTGTGTAGCGATACGTATCCCAGTGGTTGTACCGGGGTATCTCCTAGTCCGAACAGATTGTTCAGGTATGCTCTAAGTTCCTTTTCTTCTAAGCTGAGTTTGTCGAAGGCTGTTTTGAATAAGATGTCGGCAGAACTCCCTTGGTCTATTAATGTGCGGTGTAGATTGGCGTTTGCCAGTATGATAGTGATGACCATGGGATCGTCGTGTCCCGAGATGATGCCGGATGCGTCCTCTTTAGTGAATGTTATAGCAGGGATGTCGGGTGCTTCCTCCTTTCCCTTGACATGATATAATTCTTTGAGATGTCTTTTGCGAGATGATTTGGAGATCCCACCTCCTGCGAATCCGCCGTGTATCATGTGGATGTGTCTTTCTGGTGTCCGAGGTGATCGTTCAGTTCGTCCGGCGTCTTCGTCCCTTCGTCTCTTTCTTTGGTCCTCATCTCGGGTGACCAGAAATCGATCTAATTTTCCTTCTTTCACCAATTTTTTTATGATATTTTTTTAAGTCAAAGCACTCGTTGGTGGAGTGCCCTCGGACTCGATGGTATTCACAGTATTCATTCCGGTTTCCTCCTCCCCTTTTGCCTTTGAGTGGCCGCGCTGGGGGGATTTTCTCTGTATGACAGACTTCTTTATATACGTCGACCAGGGATGCCCTGAGAGGAGTGTAATTATGGTATTTTTTGATTTTCTCCCCTTTTCGATCTTCTTTCCTTTTGGATTCCTTGTCTTTATCTCGGTAGGGGGCCCCAGATTTTGAGGTTTCTCCCAACCGAGCATTTTCTTCCATGTTGATATATTTTTCTGCTCGCTCTTGTACTTTGTCTAAGGAGGTAGGGTACTTCTTTGATATAGATTGGCTAAAAGGTCCCTCTCGTAGGCTATTGATGAGTCCCATGATGGCAGCCTCTGTTGGTAAGCTTTGTATGTCCATGCAGGTTTTGTTGAATCTTTCCATGTAGTTGCAGAGGCTCTCCCGATCTCCTTGCTTGATTCCTAGTAAACTGGGGGCGTGCTTGGCCTTATCTTTCTGGATGGAGAATCTGGCTAGGAATTTTTTGGCCAGGTCGTCAAAGTTTGAGATGGACTTTGGAGGTAGGTTATCGAACCATCTGATTGCTGTCTTCGTGAGAGTTGTTGGAAAGGCTTTACAGCGAACGACATCTGAGGCGTCGGTGAGGTACATTCTGCTTCTGAAATTACTGAGATGGTGGTTGGGATGTGTGGTGCCATCATACAAAGTAATATCCGGGAGTTTGAAGTCTTTTGGAATTTTGGGTTTCATGATTTCCCTGGTGAATGGGTCTTGCTCTTTGCGTGAATTTTCGTCTGGGGTGGTCCGAGGAGCTTTTGATTTGATATCAGCTTCTAATTGCTGTAGTTTTTCTTCCAATTCTCGACGTCGCCGTACCTCTCTTTGTAGATCCTTTTCGATCTCTCGTTGTTGTTGGGTTTCTTTTTCAAGTTGCTTTAAGCAATCTTGAAGCGCTTCTATTGCTCCCAGATTTGGTGAGTTTTTGTCCCCGTTGGATTCTGGGGTATCTTTCAGTGTAGTGTCTGCGTTTTTGTGCGGCGTTCTATCTTCTAGATCTGAATCGTGGTCGTTGTCATGGTCGTCCGCCATAGTGATGGGATGACTTCCAGGTTCCCCGGCAACGGCGCCAATGTTCCGAGGGTTACCTGAAACTGGAGGTCGATCTCGGTCGAGATCTTCTGTACTGGTCGGTGCCGACGTGTCTGGCCAGTAAGTGGCAGCCGGAGCCGTCGTGTCCGACTTGTTAATCTAGCTGCACTTCTAATCCTTGGTCACCGGAAGGGGGGGGTACCTGCAAGAGACTCCGATGCTTAAGTTAGCATGGGTATTAAGTAGGTTTATTGTAGAATCAGAGTATGAGTTATACCTGGGTGCTCCAGTGTATTTATAATGGTGTAGAGTGACCTTTTTAGATAAGATAAGTTAGTTATCTTATCTTATCTTTGGGTGAGGTCAGCTTATCTTCAACGGAACTGCCCTTCTCTCTGTAGGCTTGGGTTGCCTTTGGATTGGGCTGTGTCCCTTTGTTTGGGCCTACTTGGGCCTTCCTGTCGATTTGGCCGACCTCTTTTGTAAAGAGGTCGGGTAGTCTGACCTGAAGAGGTCGGTCACTTTGCCTCCAATCATCCTAGGTCGGATAGCTCGACCCAGGGTATGAACAGAAAGTAAGATAAAATTGCAAGAAAAGTAAATCTACAACTACCAATTACTAGGAAATTAACAACAACGACTCAAATCAACAATAAATGAAAGCAAACATAAATTGCATTAAAGGAAAATAAAAGAAACAAGAGTGCATCAACAACAAAGTAAACAAATACAAAGAGTAAAATACTAAACTAGAGAAAGCAAAGGTAAAGGAACAAGAAATTGTAAAGTAAAAGTAAATCAAAGCATGAATTAAACCTAGATCTAAAGAAATCCTAATCTACATCTAACCTAATTCTAGAGAGAAGAGAGAGCTTTTCTCTCTAGAAACTAACTAAAGCATGATGAAGACTAAACTATGTGCTCCCCCTGGCTCCTCTTGATTTCTGCATGTAATGGCCTCAGAAATGAGTTGGATTTGGGCCTGGGAAGCTCAAAAATCGCCCCCAGCATTTTCACTTTAATGAGGTCACGTGCGAGCTTTGACGCGTACGCATGGGTCACGCGTACGCGTCGCTTGGCATTTTTGCTTTCCACGCGTACACGTCATGTCACGCGTGCACGTCGATGAATGCACTCCAAATCCTTGATTTTCCATGAGTTATCCACTATGCATGCTTTTCTCTTCACTCCTTTGATCCATTCCTAGCCTTTTCAACCTGAATTCACTAACAAACACATCAAGGCATCTAGTGGAATCAAAGGTGAATTAAAATTAGCAAATTAAAGGCCTAAAAAGCATGTTTTCACTCTTAAGCACAAATTAGGAGAAAGTCATGAAACCATGCTATTTCTTGAATAAATGTGAGAAAAGTTGATAAAATCCCCTAAATTAAGCACAAAATGTACCACAAAATAGTGGTTCATCAAATCTCCCCACACTTAAACCAAGCATGTCCTCATGCTAAACTAAGAAAGAGACAAAGGGTGTTATCATTTATTCAATGTAAACTACCTAAATGCAACCTATCTAAATGCAATCTATCTAAATGAATGCAACTACTTGGTCAAAATAAATCAATCCCCAAGAAAACATAAATGCACATGAGGGCTAAAGGTATTAATCAACCAAGCCAAACCACAATTGAATTGAGTTATTAAAGGTTTTACAAACATGCAAGAAAAGTGATAATTCTAGGTGAAACATGTAATTGAGCAATCGAACCCTCACCGGATGTGTATCCGCTCTAGTCACTCAAGTGTATAGGGTTGATTCACTCAATTCTCCCCTAATCATGCTTTCCAAGATTTGTTTTTCATCTAACAATCAACAATTATTTCAGGCATTCATACAAATATCAATAGGACTTTTCTTAGGTTGTAATGGGGCTAGGGTTAAGGTAGGATGCATATGGGTGAGTGGACTAGAATTTGAATCTTTGATTGACTTAAACCTCCCACCTAACCTATATAACAACCTAAACAATTCTAAACAAGCCTAACTACCCATAATCCTCACTTTTTCACACACTCATGCATTCCTTTTTTGATTGCAACTTATATGCATTGATTATTATTGAACTTCACTTTGGGGCATTTTTGTCCCCTTTTTATTTCTTTTCTTTTTCTTTCTTTTTCTATATATATTATTTTTTTCTTTTTCAAACTAAAATTTTCAGTGCATATGGTTTTACATTTAATTAACACATGAGTATGTACCCAATTCTCAAGATCTTCAATAAAGATACAACACACACCTTTTTCTCAACCAATGTCCCAAGTTTCCCCACACTTGAATGATACACACTCACTAGCCTAAGCTAATCAAAGATCCAAATAAAGGACATTTATTATTTTTCTCTTTAAGTCTTGTAATGTGCTACAATTAAGAACAAGTGGGTTTATCATAGGCTTAAAATTGGCTAACAATGGAAGATAAAAGGTAAGGCTATTTGGGTAAGTGAGCTAATTGAAATAATGGCCTTAATCATATAAGTGCATATATACACAAAATAATGGACATATAGATTCAAACAAATCAAAGATTACAATCATAGAAAGAGAATAATGCATACAATAAGGAAAAATGAGTGATTATATGATGTAACCACGCAATTAAGGATCAAAACTCACAAGCTTGTGTTCTTAGCTCAAAAATCATGTTCTACAATATATATAATTCATGCAAGTCCAACGAAAAATATTTACTCAAATCAATTGGGGTGTCCTATAGATAAATTCTTGAAAATTTCATTATTTTGACTAAGCTTATTATGTATATATATGCAAAATAAGAAAATGCAACTAAAAATCCTAAAAGACCTAAAAATGAAATGCAAAAGTGTTGGGATTAGAAATTTGTCACCTAAAAAGGCCGACTGGTCGGACAACCGCCCCACACTTAAAGTTTACACCGTCCTCGGTGCATTCAAAGATAAGCAAGGGGATACGGCGACGCTCCGGATTGCCACCTTCAGCTAGTGGATCAACCGGCTACTGCGTGTTCTTTCTCTCGCTTCCATTTTTGCTTATAATGACTTATCCTAAAAATAGAAGGCAGGATAGTAAGAAAAGTAAATGTAAAAGCAAGGAAGCATAAATTGTTGGAATGAGGTGAAAACCACTAGAATGGAGTGAGTAAATTAGTGTGACATTAAGGAAATAAATGGGAGAGTTCTAAGTTGCGCACAGTTTAGAACACTCACTAGCATAAAAAGCTATGCCACAAAAGAAACATGCACTTCACTCATTCTAGTGTGCTTGAAATACTTTAAAGTAAACTTGTAAGTTAAGACAAGCAATAAAGAAGCATAAAAGCATTCAAGGCAAAAATATATGGATAAACATGATCAAGAAACACAATGCATTAAGATAAATGCATAACATCCATCAAGGAATTGCCTAATCAAAGGAAAGGATTCAAATCACATGGTGGCCAAATCATGCAATTCAAAAAGATTTAACATTCGTTAAAGGCAATTCTCATGTACTTGGTATTCACAGTTGCTTGACAAAGAAACTCAAAACCAAGTAGCAAAATATAACCTCAACAATAAAATCCAACAATGACAATTAACAAAAAATAATGTTAAACTAACATCCTATCAGTGATCAGCAGCAATAAACAGTAAACAAGATTAATACTCCAACACCTATAATGAAAAATAGAAAATTAAACAAAAATAAAATTAACTAAATAACTAACTAACTAACCTAACTAATGGTTGATGATGTATGGTAGTGTTGGATGATGGGTAAGAGAAGGGAATAAGAGAAGAGAAGAGAGAAGAAGGAAAGGAATGGAAAGAAGCGAAGACAAGAGGAGTGGTGAAACAGGGCAATCCACGCGTACGCATCGTGTGATGCGTAAGCGTGGGGTGGTGAAATGGGAGCGACGCGTACGCGTGATGGGTTATTCAGAGGTGCGACACATACGTGTGGGTCACGCGCACGTGTGATAAACCCCATTTTTATGGTTTATCTTGTGTTGAATTTAGAGGGTTTTGTCAACTTTTCTCCCATGTATCCAATGAAATAGCATGGTTATGTAAATTCTCCTTTAATTGTGCTTAAGAGTGAAAACATGCTTCTTAGGTCTTATAATAGCTAAATTTAATTCACCTTGATTCCATTAGATGCCTTGATGTGTTTGCTAAGTTATTTCAGGATTAGGAGGCAAAGATTGGATTGAGGGAATGAAGAAAAAGCATGTAGAAATGGAGAACTCATGAAGAAATGAAGGAATCGCAAAAGCTGTCAAGCCGACCTCTTCGCACTTAATCGACCATAACTTGAGCAACAGAGGTCCAAATAATGCGGTTCAAGTTGCGTTGGAAAGCTAACACCCGGGGCTTCGAAATGATATAAGATTTGCCATAGTTGCATCACGGCTAGGGTCACGCACACGCACTGTACGCGTACGCGCCGATGGTTGCACATGACCCATTTAATGCAACTCATGGCCAGCGATTTTAGAAGCCTTGTAGGCCCAATCCAACTCATTTCTAATGCTATTTAACCCAAGTATTGAAGAGGGATGACACACTTTAGTTCTCATTAGTTTTAGTTTAAGTTTTTGGGGGGAAAGTTGGTTTTAGAGAGAGAAGCTCTCACTTCTCTCTAGGATTAGGATTAAGTTTTAGATCTAGATCTAGTTCTTCTTCTCTCTTCTAATTTTCCTTTTCTTTCCTTAATTGTTCTCTTGTAGTTGTAAAATTCTTCTTCTCTTGTAATTCTTTTGTATTGTTAGTTGTAGTTTATGAACTTTCTTTTGTAGATCTACATTTCTTCTTCAATACAATTGGTAAGTTCTTTGTTGTTTCATAATTGTTTTCCTTTTCTATTGATTGATCTCTTGCTATTCTAGTTAGATCTCTCTTTAATTCTTGCAATTCATATTGTTTACTTTTATTGCCTTCTATGTGTTTGATGAAATGCTTCTTCTAGTTATTAGTTAGATTTTGTTCCTCTTGGCCTAGGTAGAGTAATTGGTGATGCTTGAATTATCTAATTCCTTTGTTGATTGACAATTAGAAGTTGCTAATTAATTTGGATACCACTAAAGCTATTCTTTCCCTTGGGAGTTAGCTAGGACTTGTGGAATCAAGTTGATTCATCCACTTGACTTTTCTCCATGGTTAGAGGTTAACTAAGTGGTAACAATGGACAATTGTGGTCACAATTGAGGAAGATAATGAGGATGAGACTTCCAATTCTCATAACCTTGCCAAGAGCCTTTTTAGCTATTAGTTTATTTCCTTACTATTTATCTTTCATGTCTCTTATCAAAAACCCCAAAACATACCTCATAACCAATAACAAGACACTTTATCGCAATTCCTAAGGAGAACAACCCGAGGTTCCAATACTTCGGTTTATAAATTTAGGGGTTTGTTTTAGTGACAAACAATATTTTGTATGAAAAGATTCTTTGTTGGTTTAGAAACTATACTTGGAACGAGAATTTATTGTGAATTCTAAACCGTCAAGAATCCGATCATCAATGCGTGGCTAGGCTTGTGCTAAACACACAATTCCAGCCTAAAACTCGCACAACTCTCTGGAAAATGTATGGGAGGTGAAAATTTGGATCCACGCGTACGCATGAGTGACGCGTGCGCGTGGATGGGAGAAAAACTTGTGGTTACGCATACGCGTGGGTGACGCGTACGCGTGGAGTGGTGCTCTGTTTTTCTAAATTTTTCCAAGTTCTTGCACCAAACCAAGCATTTTAACCCTCCAAACAGCTACCAAAATACCATAAAACCTTATTCAACATACTAGACTCCCAAATAAACTCAACAAATCAATCAAAATATGAAATTAAACTAATTTTACCAATATGTACAAAGGAGGAAAATGAAAAAGATGTTACCATGGTGGGTGTCTCCCACCTAGCACTTTTATTTATTGTCCTTAAGTTGGACTTATGGGAAGCTCCTCATCAAGGTGGCTTGTGCTTGAATCCATCCTTGAACATCCACCAATGCTTGGACTTCCAATAAGCTCCATTCTTCAAAATTAATGCCATCAAGCCTTGATGGAATTCCGCACAAGCTAAGGGCTCCCAAATTTGATCCTCATATATTCCCGGATCCCAAATCTTGTTTCTACACCCATCTTTAAATTGATCATCATTATTCCATTTGGGTGGCATAATCTTGGAATTCTCACTCAAGCAACCAAACATCATCCTAGACCCAAGCAATCTAGCTCTACACCAACCCTTGCTATTAAGCCTTGAACATGCAACCATCATGAACTTTGATACAATGCCAACCACTAACCATCTCCCTTTTGCTCTTAAAGCCACAAAGAGCTCTAAGTTGCCCATCCGTCTTAAGCAAACTATATTCAAGTGGGATAATTAAGCTTAGAGATGAGAGATTTACCCACTTGAATGAAAGAATGGATGGTGATGGCTTGGGGAGAGGTGTTTCCGATATCCTTGCAAGTTTCACTCCCTTGTGTTCTTCCTTGATTACCTCCACCTCTTTACAAACTTCTCCAAATTCAATCCTTTGTTCATCAATTTTGTCTAACTCTTCTCCATCGCTCAAATCATAAATGGGAGGATGAGAGAAATCTACCTCCACATTGCTTTCTATCTCACCGGGAGAAAGTTCTTCAAGTTTAAAGGATTCACTACCAAGAAGGTTTGATGCATGATCTTCATAACTAAGGGAACTTAATTTTTGCTCTAGTCCTTCCAAGTCTTCATTCAATAATTGTTTTAGAGGTTGTGCACTTTCCTCCTCAACATTAAATTCAGTCTTCTTGGAGGGGTTTTCTATGACTCTAGATTTCCATGGCGGTTCTGCATCTCCTAAGTCTTCAACCACTTCTTCTTTTTCTTCAACAATCATAGGCTCCTCCAATTGTTCTAACACAAAGAAACATTCCTCATTTTCCACCGGAGTTTCCACTTTTTGCTTTATGATATGCACTTCATTTGATTCTCCACATGTGGCCATGGGAGTACTTCGAATGTTCAAGCATTGGGAGGCTAATTGGTTTACTACCTCGTCTAAGGCAGCCATGAATTCTAGTACCTCCCTTTTCATCTATTCCTACCCTTGAAGGATAAGATAAAGGGTTTCATCTATTGGAGATTGGGGCGGATAGGAAGGTTCATTATTTTGGAGAAAAGGTTCATGATAGGAAGGTGGTTCTTCTTGGTAAGGGTATGGAGGTGGTGTGTATGGAATTTGTGGTCCTTGGGAGTAATTGTGTTGGAATGTGGGTGGTTCTATAGATTTTCGCTTATAATGGTCACAAGGATAAGGTAGGGGCGATTGGTTATATGATGGATGAGGGTCATAGGAAGGTATTTGGTAAAAAAGGGCTTGTGAGTATGGTTGAAGGCTATGTTGAGGATGAGATTCATAGGCATATGGTGGGGCTTATTGACAACCACAATGAGGATCACCACATCCATTAGATTGATATGCATTAGGGGTGGAATTATACCTATAATAAACCGTAGGAGGTTGTTGCCAAGAAGGTTGTCTATAAGCTTGAGGCTCCTCCCACCTTTGATTGTTCCATCCTTGAAGCATGTTCTCATTGTAATCTCCACTTCCTACAACATAGTTGTAACCAAACTCATAGCCAAAAGGGTGAGAATTCATAGTGAAAAGAGAAAATAAAAATCAAAAGCTAATCAGAAATAATGAAACAGAGTCCTAAAACTAACAAAAACTAACAAACAACCAAAAGACAAATATATTCACAATATTAACATATATACAATAACCAATAACAAGGCACACATTTGCAAATCCCCGGCAATGGCGCCATTTTGATTAACGGAAATTATCTATCGGTAAAGAATTTCACAAATGAATCTCGTTGCAAGTATAGTTCTAAACCAACAAACAATTCCTCAATCAAAAATTTGTTTGTCACAAGTACAAATCCCAATAAAAATAAATCGAAATATTTAAACCTCGGGTCGTCTCTCAAGGAATTGTAGGAAAGTATTCTTGTTATTGGTTATGGGACAAGTATTTTGGGGTTTTGGATAAGAGACACGAAAAATAGATTGCAAGAAAGTAAATGGGACTCAAGGAATAAAAAGGTCTTGGCAGAATGATGGTCAAGGATCTTTATCCTTGTCACTAACCACAACATGATAATTGCAAGGATTAATCCTATTAAGTTATCTTCTAACAAGTGGAGGAAAGTCAAATGAGCTACATCAATCCTAATCCATAAGTCCTGGCCACCTCACCAATTAACTTAGTGAAAGCTAGAGTCAATGGATACCAAATATCAACACTTGGACATTAGTAACTCAAGTTCACCTAAGTTACCATCCCAAGCCAAGAACACAAAAATCTACTCTAACATCCTTCCAAGCATTTTGTCAAAACACTTGGAAGGTGATGAGCGGATATTTTATACACTTTTTGGGGTTAATTTCATATAGTTTTTAGTATGTTTTAGTTAGTTTTTAGTTTATTTTCATTAGTTTCTAGGCAAAATTCATATTTCTGGACTTTACTATGAGTTTGTGTGTTTTTCTATAATTTCAGGTATTTTCTGGCTGAAATTAAGGGAGCTGAGCAAAAATCTGATTCAGGCTGAAAAAGGACTGCTGATGCTGTTGGATCCTGACCTCTCTGCACTCGGAATGGAATTTCTGGAGCTACAGGAGTCCAATTGACGCGCTTCAAATTGCGTTGGAAAGTAGACACCCAGGGATTTCCAGAAATATATAATAGTCCATACTTTGCTCAAGGATAGACGACGTAAACTGGCGTTCAACGCCAGTTCTGTGTTGTAGTCTGGCGTCTAGCGCCAGAAACAGGTTACAAGTTGGAGTTCAACGCCAGAAACAGGTTACAACCTGGCGTTGAACGCCCAAAACAGCCCAGGCATGTGAGAAGCTTTAGTCTCAGCCTCAGCTCACACCAAGTGGGCCCCAGAAGTGGATTTCTGCACTGTCTATCATAGTTTACTCATTTTCTGTAAACCTAGGTTACTAGTTTAGTATTTAAACAACTTTTAGAGATTTATTTTGTATCTCATGACATTTTTAGATCAAAACTTTGTAATCTCTGACGACATGAGTCTCTAAACTCCATTGTTGGGGGTGAGGAGCTCTGCTGTGTTCTGATGAATTAATGCAACTATTTCTGTTTTCTATTCAAACACGCGTTTTCCTATCTAAGATGTTCATTCGTGCTTCATTATGATGAATGTGATGATCCGTGACACTCATCACCATTCTCAACCTATGAACGTTTGCCTGACAACCACTTCCGTTCTACATTAGATTGAATGAGTATCTCTTAGATTCCTTAATCAAAATCTCCGTGGTATAAGCTAGAATACGTTGGCAGCATCCTTGAGAATCTGGAAAGTCTAAACCTTGTCTGTGGTATTCCGAGTAGGATTCTGGGATTGGATGACTGTGACGAGCTTCAAACTCACGAGTACTGGGCGTAGTGACAGACGCAAAAGGATAGTGAATCCTATTACGGTACGATCGAGAACCTACAGATGATTAGCCGTGCGGTGACAACACACCTGGACCATTTTCACTGAGAGGAAGGATGGTAGCCATTGACAACGGTGATCCACCAACACACAGCTTGTTATAGGAGGGACGTGCGTACGTGAAGAAGAAGACAGGGAGAAAGCAGAGATTCAAAAGACAAAGCATCTCCAAAACTCCAACATATTCTCCATTACTGCATAACAAGTATTTATTTCATGCTCTTTTATTCCTCACAATTTAATTTGATAAGTGAATTGTTTTCCTGACTAAGAGTTACAAGGTAACCATAGATTGCTTCAAGCCAACAATCTCCGTGGAATTCGACCCTTACTTACGTAAGGTATTACTTGGACGACCCAGTGCACTTGCTGGTTAGTGGTACGAGTTGTGAAAAGTGTGATTCACAATTCGTGCACCAAGTTTTTGGCGCCGTTGCCGGGGATTGTTCGAGTTTGGACAACTGACGGTTTATTTTGTTGCTTAGATTAGGAAAATTTTGCCTTTTGGGTCAGAGTCTTTTATATTCTTTTCAAAAAAAAAATTATTTCATTCTTAGTTATTTAAAAATACTTCTTCAAAACAAGTGTTACATTTACTGCCCAATTGGCTAGAGCGTTGGTCTATGTTCTTGGTAATTGGGTATCTTCTTTTTAAATTCTTTTTTTTAAATAATTTTTCTATTAAATCTTGTGCCAAAGTTTAAGTTTGGTGTTTTCTTGTTGATTTCTCTTTGGTTTTCGAAAATTTTATTTTGGTTTTCTAAAAATTTTAAGTTTGGTGTTCTACCTTCATGTTCTTGTTGTTCTTGTGATTCTTCAAGGTGTTCTTGAGTCTTTCTTGTGTTTTGATCTTAAAATTTTTAAGTTTGGTGTTCCTTGGTGTTTTCCCTCCAAAAATTTTCGAAAACAAGGAGCTTTAGATTTAAAAATTTTAAGTTGTGTGTCTTTTGTGTGTTTTTCTTTTTCATCATAAAATTCAAAAATAAAAAAATATCTTTTCTTCATTCCACTCATAAATTTCGAAAAATTAGCATTAAATTAGTCATCAAATTTAAAAATCATATCTTTTTCAAATCATATCTTTTCCAATCAAATCCTTTCAATCATATCTTTTTCAAAACTTCCCAACCATAATTTTTTTTTCTTTTTCTCTCTTCACTTTTCGAAAATCTTCACCTATTTTTTATTTATTTTATTTTAATTTATTTTATTTTTGAAATAAATAAATAAATAAATAAATAAATAAAAATATTTTTTTTCTATTTTACATCATCTCCCTTTCTCCATCATGGATCTAAGTGGAAATGAACAGTCCAGAAGGACTCTGGGGTCATATGCTAACCCCACTACTGCTTCATATGGGAGTAGTATCAGTATACCCTCCGTTGGAGTCAGTAGCTTTGAGTTGAATCCTCAGCTCATTATCATGGTGCAGCAAAGTTGCCAGTATTCCGGTCTTCCACATGAAGAACCTACAGAGTTTCTGGCACAGTTTTTATAGATTGCTGACATAGTACATAACAAGGAAGTAGATCAGGATGTCTACAGACTATTACTGTTTCCATTTGCTGTAAAAGATCAAGCTAAGAGGTGGTTAAATAACCAACCTAAAGCTAGCATAAAGACATGGAAACAGCTGTCAGAAAAATTCCTGAATCAATACTTCCCTCCCAAACGGATGACACAGCTAAGGCTGGACATCCAAGGCTTTAAACAAGGAGATAATGAATCTCTTTATGATGCTTGGGAGAGATGCAGAGAGATGCTAAGAAAATGCCCCTCTGAAATGTTTTCAGAATGGGTGCAGTTAGACATCCTCTATTATGGGCTTACAGAGAGAGCTCAGACTTCTCTAGACCACTCAGCTGGTGGGTCTATACATATGAAAAAGACAATTGAAGAAGCTCAAGAGCTCATTGATACAGTTGCCAGAAATCAGCATCTGTACTTAAGCAGCGAGAACAAGCTGTTGAATTCAATCAGCAATTGGATTTTCTAACAAAACAGTTAGCCGAATTCAAGGAGAGACTACAAGAGACAAGGATGGCTAATATAAATATGGAAGAACAATTAAAGCAAACAAAGCAGCAGCTATCAAAACAAATAACAGAAGAATGCCAAGCAGTTCAATTAAGAAGTGGGAAAACATTAAATACCCCACCTCAAGGCAGCAGGAAGCCAAGAAATGAGCAAACTACCCAAATTCCATCTGAGGACAATAAGAGCCCAGGAAAAAATAATTCTGGCACTAAAATGCCAGAAATTGGGTGGAAGGCTGGCGCTGAACGCCCAAACCATGCTCAGGACTGGCGTTCAACGCCAGAAACAAGCAAGGAACTGGCATTGAACGCCCAAAGGAAGCACAGTTCTGGCGTTCAGACGCCAGGAACAGCTGAGGAGTTGGCATCTAACGTCACTCCAGCTTCCAACCCTGGCACTCAATTGCCAGTGAGGGATCAAACACACGCAAGTGCTGATAACAACCCCTCTAAAAGGGCTTCTTCAACCACTTCTGTAGGAAATAAACCTGCAGCAACCAAAGTTGAGGAATATAAAGCCAAGATACCTTATCCTCAAAAACCCGCCAAGAGGAGCAGGATAAGCAATTTGCTCACTTTGCAGATTATCTCAGGCCTCTTGAAATAAAGATTCCGTTTGCAGAAGCACTTGAGGAAATACCTTCTTATGCCAAGTTCATGAATGAGATCTTAAGTCATAAGAAGGATTGGAGAGAAACTGAAAAAGTTCTCCTCACTGAAGAATGCAGTGCAGTCATTCTAAAAAGCTTCCCTGAAAGGCTTAAAAATCCCGGAAGCTTTTTGATACCATGCATATTAGAGGGTAATTGCACCAAGACAGCCTTATGTGATCTTGGGGCAAGCATCAACCTAATACCTGCATCCACTATCAGAAAGCTTGGTTTAACTGAAGAAGTTAAACCAACCTGGATATGTCTCCAACTTGCTGATGGCTCCATTAAATACCCATCAGGCGTGATTGAGGACATGATTATCAGGGTTGGGCTATTCGCCTTTCCCACTGACTTCGTAGTGCTGGAGATGGAGGAGCACAAGAGTGCTACTCTCATTCTAGGAAGACCTTTCCTAGCAACTGGACGAACTCTCATTGATGTTCAAAAGGGGGAAGTCACCCTGAGAGTCAATGAGGATGAGTTTAAGTTAAATGCTATCAATGCCATGCAGCATCCAGACACACCAAAAGACTGTATGAAAGTTGATCTTATTGACTCTTTGGTGGAGGAGATCACCATGGCTGAGAGTCTCGAATCAGAGCTGGAAAACATCTTTAAAGATGTTCCGCCTGATCTAGAGGATTCAAAGGAATTGAAAGAGTCTCTGAAATTTCCTCAGGAAGAGGAAAAACCTCCTAAACCCGAGCTCAAACCATTACCACCATCCCTGAAATATGTATTTCTGGGAGAAGGTGATACTTTTCCAGTGATCATAAGCTCTGCTTTAAATCCACAGGAAGAGGAAGCACTAATTCAAGTGCTAAGGACACACAAGACAGCTCTTGGGTGGTCCATAAGTGACCTTAAGGGCATAAGCCCAGCTAGATGCATTCACAAGATCTTATTGAAGGACAATGCTAAGCTAGTGGTTCAACCACAGAGGCGGCTAAATCCTGCAATGAAGGAAGTGGTGCAGAAAGAGGTCACCAAATTACTGGAGGTTGGGATTATTTATCCTATTTCTGATAGCCCCTGGGTGAGCCCTGTTCAAGTTGTCCCCAAAAAAGGAGGCATGACAGTGGTTCATAATGAAAAAAATGAACTGGTTCCTACAAGAACAGTTACAAGTGGCGCATGTGTATTGACTACAGAAGGCTCAATACAGCCACCAGAAAGGATCATTTTCCTTTACCATTCATAGACCAGATGCTAGAGAGACTAGCAGGTCATGATTATTACTGCTTTTTGGATGGCTATTCAGGCTACAACCAAATTGTAGTAGATCTCCAGGATCAAGAGAAAACAGCATTCACATGTCCATCTGGAGTATTTGCTTACAGAAGGATGCCATTTGGGCTATGTAATGCACCTGCAACATTTCAGAGATGCATGCTCTCTATTTTTTCTGATATGGTGAAAAAATTTCTGGAAGTCTTCATGGATGACTTCTCAGTATATGGAGACTCATTCAGCTCCTGTCTTGATCACCTGACACTGGTTTTGAAAAGATGCCAAGAGACCAACCTGGTTTTAAACTGGGAAAAATGTCACTTTATGGTGACTGAAGGGATTGTCCTTGGGCATAAAATTTCAAACAAGGGAATAGAGGTGGATCAAGCTAAAATAGAGGTAATTGAAAAATTACCACCACCTGCCAATGTTAAGGCAATCAGAAGCTTTCTGGGGCACGTAGGATTCTATAGGAGGTTTATAAAGGATTTTTCAAAAATTGCAAAACCTCTAAGCAACCTGCTAGCTGCTGACACGCCATTTTTGTTTGACACAGAGTGCCTGCAGGCGTTTGAAACTCTGAAAGCTAAGCTGATCACAGCACTAGTTATCTCTGTACCAGACTAGACATTACCATTCGAATTAATGTGTGATGCCAGTGATCACGCCATTGGTGCAGTACTGGGGCAGAGGCATGACAAACTTCTGCATGTCATTTATTATGCTAGCCGTGTTTTAAATGATGCCCAAAAAAATTACACAACCACAAAAAAGGAATTGCTTGCAGTGGTCTATGCCATTGACAAGTTTATATCATACTTAGTAGGATTAAAAGTGATTGTGTACACTGACCATGCTGCTCTTAAATATCTACTTACAAAGTAGGATTCAAAACCCAGGCTTATAAGATGGGTATTGCTTCTGCAAGAGTTTGATATAGAAATAAGAGACAGAAAAGGGACAGAAAACCAAGTGGCTGATCATCTGTTCCGAATAGAGCCAGTAGAAGGGGCGCCCTCCCCCTCTATTGAGATCTCTGAAACCTTTCCGGATGAGCATTTGTTCGCCATTCAGGAAACACCATGGTTTGCATATTTCATGGGGCCTTTCCCACCATCATACTCAAATACTTATATTCTGGTGGCAGTTGACTATGTATCTAAATGGGTAGAAGCCATTGCCACACCTACCAATGATACTAAAACAGTGCTGAAGTTCCTCCAGAAACATATCTTCAGCAGGTTTGGTGTCCCTAGGGTACTAATCAGTGATGGGGGCACTCACTTCTGCAACAAACAGCTTTACTCTGCCATGGTCCGGTATGGGATTCGCCACAAGGTGGCGACTCCATATCATCCACGGAAAAATGGACAAGCTGAAGTTTCTAACAGAGAACTAAAAAGAATCCTGGAACGGACTGTAAGTACCCGTAGAAAGGATTGGGCACAAAGCTTGGATGATGCTCTGTGGGCTTACAGAACAGCATTCAAGACTCCTATAGGGACCTCTCCGTACCAACTTGTGTATGGTAAGGCTTGTCACCTGCCCGTGGAACTGGAACATAAGGCCTACTGGGCAACCAGATTCCTAAACTTTGATGCTAAGTTAGCTGGAGAAAAAAGATTGCTCCAACTGAACGAGCTAGAGGAATGCAGATTCACTGCTTTCGAAAATGCCAAGCTTTATAAAGAGAAATAAAAAAGATGGCATGACAGAAAGCTGTCATCTAGAATCTTTGAACCAGGACAAAAGGTTCTGTTGTTTAACTCTAGGCTCAGGCTATTCCCCGGGAAACTGAAATCCCGGTGGAGGGGACCATATGTGATTACAAGTGTATCACCGTATGGTTATGTGGAGCTTCAAGACATTGACTCTGATAGGAAGTTCATTGTTAATGGACAGAGAATCAAGCACTATCTTAAAGGTAATGTTGAGCAAGAGTGCTCAAGGCTGAGGCTAGATTAAAAAGCTCAGCAAGGTCCAGCTAAAGACAATAAAGAAGCGCTTGCTGGGAGGCAACCCAGCCATTGGCATCACTTTCTCTGGCATTTTGCCCTATTGTTGATTTTATTTATTTATATAAAGTTCATTGTTAATAAGGTAAAGAGTCCATTGCATAAGTTCACAGGGTTACAGAAGGATTCAGCATGCAAAACAGAGAGAAAAATCTCACTAGCAAGAAAACGCCAGTAAGAGGCACAATTGGGCGTTCAACGCCCAAAAGAAGCATCCACTGGGCGTTGAACGCCAGTAAGGATAGCTATCTGGGCGTTAAACGCTAGAAAGAAGCTCCTTCTGGGCGTTTAACGCCAGATTTACAGCGTCCTGGGCGTTCAAAAAAACGCCCAGTGACAAAGGAGTTCCTGGCGTTCAACGCCAGAAAGAAGCAACAGCTGGGCGTTGAACGCCCAGGAGAAGCAGCAATTGGGCGTTAAACGCCCAAAACATGCAGCATTTGGGCGTTTAACGCCAGGATGGTGGGGAGGAGGTAAATTCGTTTTTACTTCATATTTTTCATTTTAATTTCAATTTTCATGTTTCAATTCATGATTTCTTGAATAAACATGTTACAAACCCTGATTTCTAAAATCCCTAATTTCTAAAAACCCTACTTTAAAAATATCAAATGTATCTTAATCCATAAACACAAATTCTTTTTCAATCCAATCCAACTCTTTTTCAAATTTTCCAAAACAAATCTATCTCTTTTCATTCTAAAATCTTTTCAACTCATCAATATCTTTTTCAAATCTCCACATTATCTTTTTCAAAATCCAAATTTATCTTTTTCAAATATCTCTCATATCTTTTCAATTTTAAATCACATATTTTCATATCATACTTATTTTATAAATCATATCTTCTATCTTATCTTTTTTTTTTAAAAAATTTTTTTTGAAAAACCCACCCCCCTCTCTTTTAAATCCACCTTCGGCCTCCCTCCTCTCATCCACCATTCGACACTAGCTCTCCTTCTATCCCTCTCCTTTCTCTTCTTTTACTTGAGGACAAGAAAACCTCTAAGTTTGGTGTGTTTATCCGTGATCACTAAATTATACCCACTAGGATCATGGCTCCCAAAGAAAAACAACCCACTCCAAGAGGCAAGAAAGAGAGTATTCCAAAACCACTTTGGAATCAAGGGAAGTTCTTAACCAAAGAACATTCAGACCATTACTACAAAATAATGGGTCTAAGATCAGTGATCTCGGAAGTCAAGTTCGATCTGAAAGAAGATGAATATCCGGAGATCCAAGAGCAGATTCGAAACAGGAATTGGGAAGTCCTAGCTAATCCTGAAACGAAAGTGGAAAGGAATATGGTTCAGGAGTTCTACGCTAATCTGTGGCAAACAGACAGGCAGAGAATATCTGGAACTGCCCTCTATGACTATCGGACTATGGTCAGAGGAAAGATTGTTCACATCTACCCTGACAAAATCAGGGAGATCTTTAAGCTACCTCAGCTGAAAGATGACCCAGACTCCTTCAATAGGAGAATGATGAGAACAAACAAGGGCCTGGATAAGATTCTAGAGGATATATGCATCCCTGGAGCCAGGTGGACCACCAACAGCAAGGGTGTCCTAAATCAACTCAAGAGAGAAGATCTCAAATCAGTCGCCAGAGGATGGCTGGACTTCATTGGGCGTTCTATATTACCCACAAGCAACTGTTCTGAAGTCACCGTCAAAAGAGCAGTGATGATCCATTGCATTATGTTGGGAAAAGAAGTGGAAGTTCATCAACTGATTCCATCTGAATTCTACATACTTGCAAACAAGAACTCCAAGGATGCCAGGTTGGCTTATCCAAGCCTAATCTCTATGCTCTGCAAAGATGCTGGAGTAAGGATGGGAATAACGGAGTACATCTCAGTGGAGTAACCAATCACTAAAACCACAATGGAAAAACAACAAATGCAGGATGACCCCATCAAGAGAAGGGCGCAAGAATTTCTCCCGGAAGTCCCTCAATTTGAATATTGGGAACAGCTTGAAGCATCTGTTACCAAGTTGCAAGAATCTATGGACCAAATAAAGGAAGAACAGCAAAATCAAAACAGTATGATATGCAAACTGCTTAGGGAACAAGAAGAGCAAGGGCGTGACTTAAAGGAACTGAAGCGTCAGAAGTTATCTCTTGAAGGACCAAGTACTCCACAGACTAGAGGAACATCCATATCCCAAACTCAAGGTTGTTGAGCTCTAATCTTAACCTTAACTCTGTGATAATTGTTCTTATTTGAGTTTTACCTTAGTAGTTATAGTAGTAATTAGTAGTTATTTTATCTCCAAGTAAGCTATAATTTATTTTTCTCATCATCATTAAACATGAAGAAAATAGAAGATTTTCTTTAGGATAAGGAGGCAATATTTTTTGAGTTTTTAATACAAGAAATTCTAATTAATTACATGTGGTGGCAATGCTTTTTGCCTTCTGAATGAATGCCTGAACAGAGCATATGTCTTTGGAATTTGATGTTCTTGAATGTTAAATATGTTGTCTCTTGAAAGAATGATGAATGTGAGACATGTTATTGGTAATCTAAAAAATCATAAAAATGATTCTTGAAGCAAGAAAAAGCAGTGAATACAAAGCTTGCAAAAAAAAAGCAAGCAAAAAAAGCCAATAGCCCTTAAAACCAAAAGGCAAGGGTAATAAAAAGGATCCAAGGCTGTGAGCATCAGTGGATAGGAGGGCCTGAGGAAACCAAATCCTGGTCTAAGCGGCTAAACCAAGCTGTCCCTAACCATGTGCTTGTGGCGTGAAGGTGTCAAGTGAAAACTTGAGACTGAGCGGTTAAAGTCAAGGTCCAAAGCAAAAAGAAGAGTGTGCGTAAGAACCCTGGACACCTCTAATTAGGGACTTTAGCAAAGCTGAGTTACAATCTGGAAAGGTTCACCTAATTATGTGTATGTGGCATTTATGTATCCGGTGGTAATACTGGAAAACAAAGTGCTTAGGGCCACGGCCAAGACTCATAAAGTAGCTGTGTTCAAGAATCAACATACTGAACTAGGAGAATCATAACACTATCTGAATTCTAAGTTCCTATAGATGCCAATCATTCTGAGTTTCAATGGATAAAGCGAGATGCCAAAACTGTTCAGAAGCAAAAAGCTACTAGTTTCGCTCATCTAATTAGAATCTGAGCTTCACTCAAAAACTCTGAGATATTATTGCTTCATGACTTATTTATATTCTATTTCATTTGTCTAGTTGCTTGGAGACAAGCAACAGTTTAAGTTTGGTATTGTGATGAGCGGATATTTTATACACTTTTTGGGGTTAATTTCATATAGTTTTTAGTATGTTTTAGTTAGTTTTTAGTTTATTTTCATTAGTTTCTAGGAAAAAATCATATTTCTGGACTTTACTATGAGTTTTTGTGTTTTTCTGTAATTTCAGGTATTTTCTGGCTGAAATTAAGGGAGCTGAGCAAAAATCTGATTCAGGCTGAAAAAGGACTGCTGATGCTATTGGATCCTGACCTCTCTGCACTCGGAATGGTATTTCTGGAGCTACAGAAGTCCAATTGACGCCCTTCCAATTGCGTTGGAAAGTAGACATCCAGGGCTTTCCAGAAATATATAATAGTCCATACTTTGCTCAAGGATAGATGATGTAAACTGGTGTTCAACGCCAGTTCCATGTTGTAGTCTGGCGTCCAGCGCCAGAAACAGGTTACAAGTTGGAGTTCAATGCCAGAAACAGGTTACAACCTGGCGTTGAATGCCCAAAACAGCCCAGGCACGTGAGAAGCTTTAGTCTCAGCCCCAGCACATACCAAGTGGGCCCCAGAAGTGGATTTCTGCAATGTCTATCATAATTTACTCATTTTCTGTAAACCTAGGTTACTAGTTTAGTATTTAAACAACTTTTAGAGATTTATTTTGTATCTCATGACATTTTTAGATCAAAACTTTGTAATCTCTGACGGCATGAGTCTCTAAACTCCATTGTTGGGGGTGAGGAGCTCTACTGTGTTCTGATGAATTAATGCAACTATTTCTGTTTTCTATTCAAACACGCGTGTTCCTATCTAAGATGTTCATTCGTGCTTCATTATGATGAATGTGATGATCCGTGACACTCATCATCATTCTCAACCTATGAACGTGTGCCTGACAACCACTTCCGTTCTACATTAGATTGAATGAGTATCTCTTAGATTCTTTAATCAGAATCTCCGTGGTATAAGCTAGAATCCGTTGGCAGCATCCTTGAGAATCCGGAAAGTCTAAACCTTGTCTGTGGTATTTCGAGTAGAATTCTGGGATTGGATGACTGTGACGAGCTTCAATCTCACGAGTGCTGGGCGTAGTGACAGACGCAAAAGGATATTGAATCCTATTACGGTACGATTGAGAACCTACAGATGATTAGCCATGCGGTGACAGCGCACCTGGACCATTTTCACTGAGAGGAAGGATGGTAGCCATTGACAACGGTGATCCACCAACACACAGCTTGCCAAAGGAGGGACGTGTGTGCGTGAAGAAGAAGACAGGGAGAAAGCAAAGATTCAAAAGACAAAGCATCTCCAAAACTCCAACATATTCTCCATTACTGCATAACAAGTATTTATTTCATGCTCTTTTATTCCTCACAATTTAATTTGATAAGTGAATTATTTTCCTGACTAAGAGTTACAAGGTAACCATAGATTGCTTCAAGCCAACAATCTCCGTGGGATTCGACCCTTACTCACGTAAGGTATTACTTGGACGACCCAGTGCACTTGCTGGTTAGTGGTACGAGTTGTGAAAAGTGTGATTCACAATTCGTGCACCAGAAGGCATAAAGGAAAGTAAGATAAAATTGCAAGAAAAATAAATCTACAACTACCAATTACAAGGAAATTAACAACAACAACTCAAATCAACAATAAAAGAAAGCAAACATAAATTACATTAAAGAAAAATAAAAGAAACAAGAGTGCATCAACAACAAAGTAAACAAATACAAAGAGTAAAATACTAAACTAGAGAAAGCAAAGGTAAAGGAACAAGAAATTGTAAAGGAAAAGTAAATCAAAGCATAAATTAAGCCTAGATCTAAAGAAATCCTAATCTACATCTAACCTAATTCTAGAGAGAAGAGAGAGCTTCTCTCTCTAGAAACTAACTAAAGCATGATGAAGACTAAACTATATGCTCCCCCTTGACTCCTCTTAATCTCTGCATGTAATGACCTCAGAAATGAGTTAGATTTGGGCCTAGGAAGCTCAGAAATTGCCCCCAGCATTTTCACTTTAATGAGGTCACGTGCGAGCTTCGACGCGTACGCATGGGTCACGCGTACGTGTCGCTTGGCATTTTTGCTTTCCACGCGTACGCGTCATGTCACGCGTACGCGTCACCATGCAACTTCATATCCACGCGTGCGCGTCGATGAATGCACTCCAAATACTTGATTTTGCATGAGTTCTCCACTATGCATACTTTTCTCTTCACTCCTTTAATTCATTCCTAGCCTTGTCAACCTGAATTCACTAACAAACACATCAAGGCATCTAGTGCAATCAAAGGTGAATTAAAATTAGCAAATTAATGGCCTAAAAAGCATGTTTTCACTCTTAAGCACAAATTAGGAGGAAGTCATGAAACCATGCTATTTCATTGAATAAATGTGAGAAAAGTTGATAAAATTTTCTTAATTAAGCACAAAGTGTACCACAAAATAGTGGTGCATCATCCTTTCAAGTTCAGGATCAAGATCAAAGAGGGGTTCTTTATCCCTGTTCCTGGTCATAAACAAGAAAAGAAAAAAAGAGAGAAAGGAAGCTTCTATGTCTGATTTGATTATAGAAGGCTCCCAATGAGATGTGAAGAAAGAAGAGGAAGATAGAAAAGTGAAGATGGAAGATGAGAGATGAGTAGAGTTCGAATAAATAGAAGTAAATAAGAAAAGAATTAGAAATAGAAAAGATAAATAAGAATTAAAATATTTTTGTTTTTATTTTATTTGTTAATTAATTTCGAAAATAAAGTTAATAAATTAAAAAGAATTGAAAATTAGTTGGTGAATTTTCGAAAAAGAGGAGAGAAAAATAGGAGGGAGTTTTCGAAAATTAAGAGAGAGAAGAATTAGTTAGGAGGTTTTGAAAAAGAAGAGAGAGAAATAAGTAATTAATTAAGAAAGATTTGAAAATAAGATAAGATAGAAGATAAGAAAAGATTTGAATTTAAAAATTTGAAATCAGAAAAGATAAGAAAAGATAAGATAAGAAATTAAAAGGATTTGGAAAAGATTTGATTTCAAAATTTGAGATTTAGAAAAAGATAATATAAGAATTTGAAAAGATTTGAAAAAGATAAGACTTGAAATTTGATTTTGAAAAAGATAAGATAAGATTTTTGAATTTTGAAGAAAGATAAAAAGATAAGATTTGAAAAAGATAAGATTTTTTATTTTGAAAAGATTTGATTTTTGAAAATTGAAAACTAAGATAAGATAAGATAAAAAAAATTTGAAATTAAAATATGAATTTTTAGTTGTAATTTTTGAAAATTAATTAAAAGATAAGAAAAGATATTTTTTATTTTTGAATTTAATGAGGAGAGAGAAAAACAAGTAAAAGACACAAAACTTAAAAGTTTTAGATCTATGGCCCAAAGTTTTAAAAAATTTGAAGGAAAAACACAAAGTGACACCAAACTTAAAAATTTTAAGATCAAAACAAAAAGAAAACACAAGAACACTTTGAAGATTAAAAAGAACACCAAGGACAAGACTCAAAAAATTCAAAGAACACAAGAACATGTAAAAGATATCAAACTTAAAATTTTTGAAAAATATAAAAGAAAAACACAAGATGACACCAAACTTAAAGAATGACACAAGATTTAACCAAAGAAACTATTTTTGAAAATTTTTAGAAAGAAAGACTCAAAATTTCGAAAAACTCAACAAGAACAAAAAGAAAAGACTCAAACTAAGAACAAAGATTAAACAAAGAAAAGAATTTTTTTTTAAAAAAGGTTTTGATTTTTCGAAAAAAAAGAAAAATAAAATAAAATAAAAGAATCTAACAAAATTAAAGATAATATCTGATCTAGGGAACAAGATAATCCGTCAGTTGTCCAAACTCAAAAAATCCCCGGCAACGACGCCAAAAACTTGGTGCACGAATCCCCCACACTTCGTACAGCTGTACCAGCAAGTGCACTGGGTCGTCCAAGTAATACCTGAGCAAGTCAAGGTTGATCCCACGAGGATTGTGGTTTAAAGCAAGCTATGGTTATCTTGCAGGTCTTAGTCAGGCGAATCAAAAGTTGTTGGATTGAGGCTTACTTGCATTAAAGGAATAGTGTAGAAAATACTATGTAAATTAAATGGAATCAGTAATAGGAAGATGGTTAAGGATTGGAGTTGCTTTGTCTTTCTGAATTGACTCTGGTATTACTGTCTGCTTTGCTTGTGAATGATTTCTTCTATGGCAAGCTGTGTGTGATCAACGCCGTATGGCCGCGGTCATCAATCTCCTCTACTTCAGATCAAACGCCGTATGGCCGCGGTTATCCAATCTAAATGAGGTGAAGCTCTAGCAGTTCATTCTCTTTGGTGATCCTACTCAAAACACCACAGACAAAGTCGAATCTTCCGGATCAGAGAATGCTGCTCTTTTGGGTTCTGGCCTCTACCATAGAGACCCTAATCTCCCCAGAAATTGGCTGAACTGGTGTCTCGAGAAGTCCCCAACGAAGTCGGGGATTAGCCGTCTGAAAGATGTATAATCAAGCTGGCGGTTCGCGCTTTCCAGCCACATATTCACACAAACTCAAGAAGACACGGGTGGTTGTCAGGCACGCTGTCTTAGTATGATGAACAGAGCTAATTGTCACGGATCATCCTATTCACCATGTTGAAGAACAGGTATACATCTTAGAATTAAATCAAACACGGATCGAAGAGAAACAGTAATACTTTTATTAATTCATAGGAGGTTTAGAAACTCATTGGTGCACGAAATTGTGATTCACACTTTTCACAACTCCGATGCAACTAACCAGCAAGTGCACTGGGTCGTCCAAGTAATAAACTTTACGTGAGTAAGGGTCGATCCCACGGAGATTATCGGCTTGAAGCAAGCTATGGTCATCCTTGTAAATCTCAGTCAGGCGGATTAAATTGGTTATGAGGTTTTGATAATTAAAAAATAAATAAAACAGAAAATAAGATAAAGTTACTTAGGTAATTTATTGGTAGGAATTTCAGATAAGCGTATGGAGATGCTTTGTTGCTTCTGAACCTCTGCTTTCCTATTGCCTTCTTCCAACCATGCGTTACCTCCTTCCATGGCAAGCTGTATGATCCTCTCGGATGAAAACAAATCCATGTACCATCTCTGTACGGCTAATCAACTGTCGGATTTCTCGTCTCGGATGAAAAATACCATGTACAGCTACCGCACGACTAATCATCTGTCGGTTCCTGCTAGCGTCAGAATAGGACCATTGTCCTTTTGCACACTGTTACTGCGCCCAACATTCGCAAGTTTGAAGCTCGTCACAGTCATCCCTTCCCAGATCCTACTCGGAATACAACAGACAAGATTTAGACTTTCCGGATCTCAGGAATGCTGCCAATAGTTCTAGCCTATACCACGAAGGTTCTAATCTCAGATTCAGATGCTCTGTTGTTAGGAGAGACGATGTGAATTATTTATTAGAGACCCAAGAGAATATACTCCAGCTGTCGTCCAATGACTACGTTGAACATCATGTAGACCGCTTGTGGTTGTCAGGCACGCAGATCTTGGCTAAGCGAGTAATGAAGATAGTGGGTGATTGTCACGGGTCACCCCTTCATTCTGACTTAACTGAATTAAGAATAAGAGTATATCTTGGAGAAGAAGTAGGTGTGAATTGAAGGAAAAACAATAGTACTTGCATTAATTCATGAAGAACAGCAGAGCTCCACACCTTAATCTATGGGGTATAGAAACTCCACCGTAGAAAATACATAAGTGAAAAGAGGTCTAGGCATGGCCGTGAGGCCAGCCTCCAAACATGTACAATGATAAAAGTTATCTAAGATCATCAAAATAATCGATTCATAAATAAGTCTCTAAAAGTAGTTTTTATTCTAAACTAGTTACTAGGGTTTACAGAAAATGAGTAACTAAATGCAGATAGTGCAGAAATCTACTTCCGGGGCCCACTTGGTATGTGCTTGGGCTGAGCATTGAAGCTTTTTCGTGCTTAGGCTGTCCCTGGAGTTAAATGCCAGCTTTGGTGCCAGTTTGGGCGTTTAACTCCAATTCTGGTGCCAGTTTGGGCGTTTTATGCTAGAATGTTTTAGGCTGACTTTGAACACTAGTTTGGGCCATCAAATCTCGAACAAAGTATGGGCTATTGTATATTTCTGGAAAGCCCAGGATGTCTACCTTCCAACGCAATTGAGAGCGCGCCAATTGGGCTTCTGTAGCACCAAAAAGTCCACTTCGAGTGCAGGGAGGTCAAAATCCAACAGCATCTACAGTCCTTTTTCAGCCTCTGGATCAGATTTTTGCTCAGGTCCCTCAATTTCAGCCAGAAAATACCTGAAATTACAGAAAAACACACAAACTCATAGTAAATTCCAGAAATATGATTTTTGAATAAAAACTAATAAAAATATAATAAAAACTAACTAAAACATGCTAAAAACCATGTAAAAATAATGCCAAAAAGGGTATAAATTATCCGCTCATCACTCATACTGATAGAAAATACAATGGTAAAAACAAAAATAGGATGTAAAGTTGGTAGATGATGTTGTTCGAATAACATACATCTAATCCCTTAAATACTAAACTAATGACTAGTAAAGGTAAAACAGTCTTTTTAGTGCTAAAATCCACTTCTGGGGTCCACTTGGTGAGTGTTTGGGCTAAGCTTTGATGAGATCCACGTGCTATGAGACCTCTAGGGCATTGAACGCTGGCTAGGGGATCCTCTTTGGGCGTTTAGATGATGGTCTCTTCTCCTTGGGCGCCTGAAAGGGGGCAGGAGGCTAGCGTTGGACGTCAGTTTTGGGCCTTCTAATCTGAAGCAAAGTATAAACTATTATACATTTTTGGAAATCTTTAGAAGTCAGCTTTCTATAGCCATTGAGAACGCTCCATTTAGACTTCTGTAGCTCCCGAAAGAGGTCAGATCTAGACAGCATCTGCAGTGCTTTCTCTGTTTTTTAATCAGACTTTTGCTCCAACTCCTCAATTTTATCCAGAAAATACCTGAAATTGTACAAAAACAAAAAACTTAAAGTAGAATCCAAAAATATAAATTTAACACTAAAACCTATAAAAACTTAATAAAAATAAATCAAAACATACTAAAAATTATATAAAAATGATGCCAAAAAGCGTATAAAATATCCGCTCATCATTCTCATTGTAGCTTCTATTCCCTACAACATAGTTTGAGCTAAACTCATAGCCAAAGTGATGAGAATTCATGCCTAAAAGACAAAACTAAATCAAAAGCTAATAAGAAATAATGAAAACAAACTCCTAAAACTAGCAACAACTAACAAAGAAGCAAAAGGCAAACATGTTCACAATATTCACAATAACCAATAATAAGGCACACATTTGCAATTCCTCGGCAACGGTGCCAAAAACATGACAGAGGAAAATCATCGATAAAGAATTTTCACTAAAATAATCGCATTGCAAGTATAGATCTAAACAGACAATTAAACCTCAATCAACGTTTAAATTGTTTGTCACTTAAGCAAACCTAATAAAACTTGAAGTATTTAAATCTCGAGTCATCTCTCAAAGAATTACAGGGAAGTGTGTTTATTATTGGTTATGATTGTATCTTTTTGGGGGGTTTTTGAATGATGAACAAGGAATGTAAATAGCAAGAAAATAAACTAACAACTAAGAAAAGTCCTAGCAAGGGTTGAGAATTAGAATTTCTATCCTCATTATCATCGTCAATTATGATGGTAATTGTCTTTTGCTCTCACTTAGTTAACCTCTAACAATTGAAGGAAAGTCAAGTGAGCAAAGTCAACTTAAGTTCACAAGTCCTAATCAAAGACTAGATTTAGTGAAGCTTAAGCCAATTAGCAACTTTCAATCACCAATCAACAAGAGACTTTGAAAATTCAAGAGTCTCTAAATTACTCAATCCAAGCCAAGAACACAAAAATCTATTTTAAATTCCAACTAAGCATTTTATCAAACACTTTGAAGGCACAACATAAAGGCATAGAAAATTAATAAGAGAATATAAAATCAAAGACTAACAAATGCAAGGAATCAATAACCAACAATTGAAGAAAGAAGCCATAAACATGATGTTGAGTCAAGAAATTAACTAAATTAATTAATGATGACAAACATTATTTTGTTGGGAAAAGAATATAATTAGTATTGATTATTTATAATTATATGAGGCTAAATACTTATTATTGCAGGCCAAAACAAATCAATACAGCAGCCCAAATTGAATGGAAAATAAAACAAGGCTGGTGGGTTAATAACATAAACGAAGCCTAAAAGGAAACAAAGCTGAGAAATCAAAACGGGCCAAGCAAATCATAACTCGATCCAAGCCTGATTTGAATTCAGCAAGCAAACCCCTCTCATTTGCTTTACCAAAAGCAACATTCACTTTTGTGCCTTGGTCAAAAATAAAAAAAAAATGAGAGAGAGAGCTTCTTCCCTATGCTATTCACAGAAGAAGAAAGAAAGAGAAAGTTAAACAAGAAAGGTTGAGGTCAAATCAGCAAGATCAAGCCAAATCAAGCTTAGGAAAAGGTTAAAGGTAAACCATTTCTTTATACATGCATCTCAGTTTCTTCTCTTCTTCCTAGTTCTCTGCTAGTCCAAAAATGGGATTCATGGAAAAGTTGATTTCTGCTCCCACTGCTGTGTATCTACGGTCACAAGTGATTCTTGGGGACCAAGTAGCTTCTCAATGGCTCAGATCCGGTTTACCATTGGAAGACTTTTGTTGTTGCTATTTTATGGCTTTCGGTCAACAAGAGAAGGTTAGAAGCAAAGTTTCTACTCTGAGGATTAATGAGAAAAAGTGAGTTTGTGGGTTGGTGAAGCACAGTGCTCAAGGAGTTGACCTAGGAAGAAGAACCCAGCAACATGCAAGGAGATAAAAGAAGATTTTTTGTTCATTTAGAGGCAAGGAGAGATAACCCAGTGTATTGAGGTTTTGTTCTGTGAAGAAGCTCTCTGAAGAAGTTCCTCTACTTGGACAGTGCTTTCTTTCAAAGAAGCATTCTACCAAAAATGAAGAACTGAATCAGAGACATGCAAGTCTGGTTTATCACATAGCAAAGAGGTTGTTGAAAGACTCAATCTCCTTCATGTTTTACAAATTGTAATTTACTTTTCAATGTTTATCTTTCTGTAATTTCTTGAGTGAAAAGGCATATTGAGAGAGCTCAAGTAAAAGTCATGAGTGGAAAAAGGCTGAGAGATACACTTGAGAGAAAAGCCTAGAGTTATTTTCAAATTTCTTTAGGTATGTCTGTGTCTTGTATCTTGTACATGTGAGGTATCCATTCCTTAGTTGGATTAGCACTAAGAGTAAAGAGTTAGGTATTAGCATAGCTAATATCAAGTTAGGTTAGAACTTGAGTGTGAAAGGATTAGGTCAATCCTGTGGAATTGGTGTATGTAATACTTTTAACTATAGTGGAAATTTCTCCATTGTTGTAGAGGAGACTGGACGTAGGTTGCATAGCACAAGGCAACCGAACCAAGATACATGCTGGTGTTAGCTTTTCTCTTCTCTGCTATGTTCTATTTTTTGATATTCATGAGACAAAAATAAATTGTCTCATAATTTTCCACTGCTGAGTTCAAACAGAATTAGAATTGCAAGTTTAATTAAAAAGGGGTTATTTAAGTGACTTCAAGAAAGGAATAGATTCAACCCCCCCTTCTCTAAGCCTACTACAACCTTCAATTGGTATCAGGAGCTAGGGTCTCAAGAATCAAGCTTAACCGCTTGGAGCAAAGATCCAATGGTGAACAACTTGGGCACAACCACAGTTGCCTACACCCTCACTGAAGGCCAGTCAAACAATAGGCCTCCTTTCTTCAACGGGAAGAACTATGCCTACTGGAAAGAGAGAATGAGGATCTTCATCCAATCCATTGACTACAACATATGGAAGATTGTTATGAGCGGTCCCAAGATTCCAACAAAAACAAGTGCTGGTGGAGTGGTGACTCCAAAAGAAGAAGCTGAATGGAATGAGGACGACAAGAAGAAGATGGAGCTGAATGCTAAAGCCATCAACCTTCTTCACTGTGCTATTAGCTTTGAAGAGTACCGAAAGGTGTCTAGATGCAAGACAGCTAAAGAAATCTGGGAAAAACTCCAGGTTACACACGAAGGCACTAAACAGGTCAAAGAAACGAGGATTGATATGCTACGAAAAGAATATGAGATGTTCAACATGAAGGATGGAGAAAGCATTGATGAAGTGTTTGAGAGATTCTCAATCATAATCAACAACCTTGATGCTATGGGTACAAACTACTCAGAACAAATCCTAGTGAGAAAACTCCTTAGAAGCCTCACAAAAGAATGGGAAACCACTGCCACTGTCCTAACCAAGAGCAATAACCTAAGCCCTATAACCTATGATGAGCTGAGAGAAAAACTTCTTGCCTATGAAACCACACACACAAACCCGGACTCAAAGAAAAAGGGAATAGCCCTCAAGTCAAAAATAGAACCAAAAGAGAGTGAGTCTAGTGATGGTATTTCAGATGATGAACTTATATTTTTTGCTAGGAGATTTAGAAGGATGATGAAGAACAAGGGCAAATACAAGGGTTCAAGCTCAAAGGAACACAAGACGAACTTAAGCAAGGTAACATGTCATCATTGCAAGGAGGCTAGACACTTCAAGTTAAACTGTCCAAAGCTCAAGAATGAGGACAAAGAAAAGAAAGACAAGAAGAGAGTGCTCATGGCAGCTTGGGAGGATCTTGAGAACGACTCCAATGAGGAAGAAGATTCTGAATGTGAAGATAAAGACTGCCTCATGGCTAGAAATAATAATTTTGATGAGATTTGCCTAGCATCCAAGAACAAAAAGGATATGTGGTACTTGGATAGTGGATGCTCAAGGCACATGACTGGAAGGTCAACTTACTTCATCAAACTAAACAAGTATGATGGAGGTTTTGTGACCTTTGGAGATGATGGAAAAGGTAAAATAATTGCTGTTGGAAAAATAGGTAATGAACAATCTACTTTCGTTGATGATGTATTTTTGGTATGTGGTTTAAAGCACAATCTTTTGAGTATAAGTCAGCTGTGTGACTTAGGATATTTAGTGACTTTCCAAAGGCTTGAATGCTGTGTTGTAAATGAAAAGACAAATGAAGTGCTTTTTGTTGCCAAGTGTTGTAATAATGTGTATGGACTTACCCTTGATGAACTAAAGGATCAAAATGTAGCTTGTTTTCATTCTAAAGAATCTAAAAAGTAGCTATGGCACAAGAGATTGGGCCATGCAAGTATATTTCAAATAAACAAACTTGTAAAGAAAGAGTTAGTAAGAGGTCTTCCTTTGATAAAGTTTGACAAAGACATCACTTGTGATGCTTGCCAAATGGGAAAACAAACAAAATGTTCATTTAAACCAAAGGAAGACATCTCTACTAAAAGGCCACTTGAGTTGCTACACATTGATTTATTTGGTCCAACAAGAACTCAAAGCCTAGGTGGTAAACATTATGGTGTAGTGATTGTGGATGACTATATTAGGTTTGGTTGGGTTTTATTTCTTGCACATAAAAATGAAGCCTTTTCGGCCTTTAAACCTTTTTGCAAGAAAATTCAAAATGAAAAAGGATTTAAAGATTTTTTCTATAAGAAGTGATCATGGAACTGAATTTGAAAACAATTTATTTGAATCCTTTTGTGAGGAATTTGGAATATCTCACAACTTCTCTTGTCCAAGGACACCACAACAAAATGGTGTGGTAGAAAGAAGAAATAGAAGCATACAAGAAATGACAAGAGCTATGCTTTGTGAGAGCAATGTTCCAAAATTCCTTTGGGCTAAAGTGGTTAACACGGCTTGCCACATTTTGAATATAACTATCATAAGGAAATTTTTGAAGAAAACTCCTTATGAACTTTGGAAAGGTTACCCACCAAACTTGGACTACTTGCACATCTTTGGATGTAAATGTTTTGTTTTACATAACAAAGATAATTTGGGTAAATTTGATCCAAAGGCATATGAGTGCTTGTTTGTAGGATATTCCATAACTAGTAAAGCATATAGGGTTTATCATCAAGATGATAGGATTATTGAGGAGTCCATACATGTTACATTTTGTGATACTAACTTGGTGCAAAGTATTTTGGAAGACTGTGATGCAGGGAATCAAGCTCAAAAGGATGATAAAACTGTGCAAAATCATGAAAATGGAAATTCTATTCAAGCTGAACCAGAAACTGCAGTTGCTAAAAATTCAAGAGACAATTCCATTTTGTCTTATGAATCTGAAGGAAATCCTGAAGCTAGCAGCACCCAGAATCCCTTGGTATTTGAAGCTGCCTCCAAGTCCACCAGACCTCGTGAATGGAGATTCTTGAAGAATTACCTTGAGGAATTTGTTATTGGGGACGTCTCTCATGGGGTTAGAACTCGGTCTTCAACAAGAAAGGCAAATAAAGGAACAAACATTGCCCTTCTCTCTCAAATGGAGCCTCAAAATATCAAGGAAACCCTTGGTGACCCCTCTTGGGTAAAGGCAATGAAAGATGAGCTCCAAGAGTTTGAGAAGAACCAAGTGTGGACTTTAGTTCCAAGGCCAAGTGGAAAGAAAGTGACCGGCACCAAGTGAATTTTTCGGAACAAGCTAGGAGAGGATGGTAGCATTGCAAGAAACAAGGCAAGGATAGTGGCACAAGGATATGACCAAGAAGAAGGAATAGACTTTGATGAATCCTTTGCCCCTGTTGCCCGAATGGAAGCCATAAGACTTCTCTTAACTCATGCTGCATTTTGTGATTTTAAATTATATCAAATGGATGTAAAATGTGCATTTTTGAATAGTGTGATAGATAGAGAAGTGTATGTGGAGCAGCCACCTGGTTTTGAAAATAAAGAGCATCCTAACCATGTTTTTAAATTATCAAAAGCTCTCTATGGTTTAAGACAAGCTCCTAGAGCTTGGTATGAGAGACTTAGCTCTTTTCTTTTGAAAAATGGTTTTTAAAGAGGCAGCACAGACACAACTCTATTTATCAAGAATTCTAATGATTCCTTCATTCTAGTCTAAATATATGTTGATGACATTATTTTTGGATCAACAACTGAATCCCAGTGTTCTGAATTTGGAAAACTCATGACAAGTGAATTTGACATGAGTATGATGGGTGAACTTAATTTTTTCCTTGGGCTACAAATTAGGCAAACTGAAAAGGGTATTTTCATTCATCAAGAGAAGTATACCAAGGAATTAGTTAAGAAATTTGGTATGGAAAATGTCAAACCCATGGGAACACCCATGCACCTTAATTCAAAATTAGATAAGGGAGAAACTGAGAAAGATGTAGATGAGACTAGGTATAGAGGAATGATTGGTTCTCTTATGTACTTAACTTCCTCTAGACCCGATATTGTGCAAAGTGTTGGATTGTGTTCAAGGTTCCAATCTAAACCAAAAGAGTCACATCTTTCTGCAGTTAAGAGGATCATTAGATATGTTCATGGCACATCCAATTTTGGTCTTTGGTATCATAAGATTGATGATTTTTCTGCAGTTGGTTATTGTGATGCAGACTTTGTCGGTGATAGAGTTGATAGAAAAAGCACTTCAGGCTTATGTTGCTTCCTTGGAAAGTTCTTAAATGTTTGGTCAAGTAAGAAGCAACCAACAGTGGCTTTATCCACTGCAGAGGCTGAGTATATAGCTGTCTCTTCTTGTTGTTCTCAGCTTATGTGGTTAAAAACACAGCTTGCTGATTACAAGTTAAATGCTGAAAATATTCCTTTGTTGTGTGATAATATGAGTGCCATTAATATTTCTAAAAACCTAGTTTTGTACTCTAGGACTAAACATATTGAAGTAAAATTTCACTCAATAAGAGAATATGTCCAAAAAGGGGATATTAGCATTCAATTTGTTAAATCGGAGGAGCAATTAGCAGATATTTTTACAAAACCACTTGCTGAGGACAGATTCTGCATGCTTAGGACTAGCCTAGGAATTTTGAGCTATGATTCATTGTTTGAAAATTGCTAATGTGTTTGTTGGAGTTTTTGTCTCATAACCAGGTATGAGACAATTTTGGGCAGGTGAAGAACATTCCTTTCAATCAGCGTATTTTGGACTGGTTGCAGGTGCAGACTCGTCTGGGCCATTCTCAATGATCTGAACTAAAGTGGTCCAATGTGTTTCCTTAATCCAAACCACCTCTGGGCCCAATATGAATGTCACATTTGTTTTATTTTGTTCGTGTTGGGCTGTTTGCTGTAAATTTTTTTTTGTTGTGTCATTATGTCCAAAAAGATTTTTAATAAATTTCATATTTTATATTCAAATAAAATCAAATCTTTCTTTTATGATGTCAAGTCCCTTCAAGTCAAATCATAAGTGATGCAGTTGCATGGTTTAAGTAATTTTCTTTTGGGTACAGTTACCAATAATCCTTCTCTTCCCTCCATAACTCCTCCTCAAACCCTTCGATTTTCTCCACTACCTTCATTACTCTATTTTTCTTCTTAAGCCAGAAACCACCAAATGAGGAAGAAAACCGTTGTACAAAAGCCTCCTAGAGAAAAGATACACAAGCTTCCTGCAAAACCTAAACCTTCAACTCGCTCTCAGGACAGATCTTTCACTCCATCTCCTTCTCCTCCTACCTTGCCTCCTAGGACTGACCCCATGGCTTGCACTAAGAACCCTTTAAGGTTCCCTTCTTCAGCCAAGCCGACACCACCTCCGAAGGAACCTCCTTCAAAACCAGGGTCATCGAAGCCTAGTTCATCAAAAGGGAAACGGCCAGCCCCGACTAAACCTGCCTCTGAGCTAACACAACCTAGGACAAGGTCTGTTCCCTTGCGCTGACAGAGAGGTAATCCTCGTATACCCCTTAAATCAGTTAGAGAACCAGACATTGATCCTTTTGCTCATAAATCCCACTTCATGACATCTCACTCTAAATATAATCTTTTTAGATTTAGGTCTGCAATAAATAATGACTTTTATGAAGGTGTTATTAAGTAACGTACCCTATGTCCCTCTTTTCTTGCTGATCTGCCAAACTTGAAAAAGAAGGGTTTTCCATTTGTTGAAAATTTGGAATTTTTAGACTGGAATCACCTTTTTTATATCAAAAAACCTGTTTATCCTCTATTGGTCAAAGAGGTTTATGCAAACATGACATATCATGAGGGCACTGTCCATTCTTATGTTAAGGGCAGAGACATAGTTTTAAATAATGAAACTATCAGTGATTCATTGAAGTATACTGATGTTGGGCCGTGTGCTTATACCTCTGTTAAGTGGGATGAAGAAGTTGATATTTCTTACAATGATGCTTTGGCTCATATTTGTGAACATGTTTCTTTGATTGATGGCATTACACCCACTCACAAAACCCTAGGATATGAATGTGCTCAGTTGCATCGTATTGTCAACCACATCATTCTCCCTCAAAGTGGTTCATATCAAAGGGTTTCTTACACTAATACTCTTATTTTATATACCCTGCTCACTAAAACAGAAATTTCTTTTGCCTATTTGATGGTTAGATACATGTTTGATTCTGTTAGAAGTGAGAAAGACAAAGCCCTTCCTTATGGCATGTTTCTAACTTGTATTTTTTAGCATTTTGGTGTTGACCTGTCAAATGAGGATTATGAACATTCATATCTAAAAGAGGGGTGGTTCAGTGAAACAGCAAAAGGGACCCACTCATTTAGAGAGAGTGGTCTTGGATGATGATGATGATGACTTTATTCCTGAGGAATCTCCTCCTCCTTCTACCGAGGGTGCTTCCATCTCCACTGGACAAAAATCTGCTCTGCTGAATGTTGTCAAAGATGTAGTCCAGGAGTTTGTCTCGCAATCAAATCACATGATTGCCATGAGCAAGGAGCAAAGGAGGCTGGCGAGCAAGCATGAAAATTTCCTCCGGAAGTCAAGAGATAGAGTGGCTGTGTTCATGACATTCATTGACAACCTAGAAAAGGATGAAGACCCTGCCACTGATGCTGATGAGGACGTTGATTCGGAGGGAAATGGTTCTGATGCTTAGGATTGTCTCACCACACTGCTGCTGCATGCTTCTTAGTTTTTGTCTCATAAAAACTATTTATTTTGTCACTTTTGAACTATTTTTTATGATCTTGGATGATTGTAATACTCTGACTTCTGTTGCACTGCATTTCAATTTATTTGGCATTTTGAACTGTGTTCTAACACCTTCTTGCAAGATTTAAGGTGCTGGTTTTTTATTGATCTTGCTTGTTGCCCACCCTTGATGACAAAAGGAGGAGTAATAGTTGCTGAATGGTGACATTTTGAATTTTTAATTTGTGAATTTTACAGTTGTGCAGCTACAGGGAATGTTGTTGACATGAATTTGCAACTGTTTGCTATTGCTGTGATTGTTTTATTGGAATTTACTTTCATGTCATGTTGAACTCTGGGCTGGAAATTGTGTTGATAGTTGCTTAATCTCCCTTAGTTAAAGTAAAATTTGTGTAGCTCTTTACTGTGCTCTGTTTAAGTATAATGCAAACAGGAACAAAAAGGAAGAGCACAAATCCAGGGGAGCTACTCTTGAAAAGGAAAGGGGGAGCAACATAAAAACAATCAACATCATTCAAAGGGAGTTTCTAAACTTCATTCAAATTCATTTCCTTTTGATTAATGTTTAATTATGTTTGTCATCAAGGGGGAGATTGTTGAGTTAAGAAATTAACTAAAATAATTAATGATGACAAATATTATTTTGTTGGGCAAAGAATATAATTAGTATTGATTATTTATAATTATATGAGGCTGAATACTTATTATTGCAGGCCAAAACAAATCAATACAGCAGCCCAAATTGAATGGAAAATAAAACAAGGCTGGTGGGTTAATAACATAAACGAAGCCCAAAAAGAAACAAAGCTGAAAAATCAAAACGGGCCAAGTAAATCATAACCTGATCCAAGCCCGATTTGAATTCAGCAAGCAAACCCCTCTCATTTGCTTTACCAAAAGCAACGTTCACTTTTGTGCCTTGGTAAGAAATTAGAAAAAATGAGAGAGAGAGCTTCTTCCCTATGCTATTCACAGAAAAAGAAAGAAAGAGAAAGTTAAACAAGAAAGGTTGAGGTCAAATCAGCAAGATCAATCCAAATCAAGCTTAGGCAAAGGTTAAAGGTAAACCATTTCCTTATACATGCATGTCAGTTTCTTCTCTTCTTCCTAGTTCTCTGCTAGTCTGAAAATGGGATTCATGAAAAAGTTGATTTCTGCTCCCACTGCTGTGTATCTATGGTCACAAGTGATTCTTGGGGACCAAGTAGCTTCTCAATGGCTCAGATCCGGTTTACTGGTGCATGAAATCACAATCACATTTTGCAATACCATACAACTAACTAGCAAGTGCACTGGGTCGTCCAAGTAATACCTTACGTGAGTAAGGGTCGATCCCACAGAGATTGTCGGCTTGAAGCAAGCTATGGTTATTTTGTAAGACTTAGTCAGGATGTTAATAATAATTCTCAGTTTTAATTGGAATGAGTAAAAGAACATGGATTAAATAATACTTGTTATGCAGTAATGGAGAACAGGTTGAGGTTTTGGAGATGCTCTGTCTTCTGAGTCTCTGCTTTCCTACTGTCTTCTTCTTCACGCACGCAAGGCTCCTTCCATGGCAAGCTGTATGTTGGTGGATCACCGTTGTCAATGGCTACCATCTGTCCTCTCAGTGAAAATGGTCCAGCTACGGGTTTCGTAGGGCTAATCATCTGTCGATTCTCACTAGTGTTGGAATAGGATCCATTGATCCTTTTGCACACTGTCACTGCACCCAACATTCATGAGTTTTAAGCTCGTCACAGTCATCCCTTCCCAGATCCTACTCGGAATACCACATACAAGGTTTAGACTTTTCAGATCTCAAGAATGCTGCCAATTGATTCTAGCTTATACCATGAAGACTCTGGTCTCACGGATTCGAATGCTCTGTTGTCAGGAGATGCAATCAAACTCGTGAACCAGGAACCCAAGAGATACACACTCAATCTAAGGTAGAACGGAAGTGGTTGTCAGGCACGCGTTCATAGGTTGAGAATGGTGATGAGTGTCACGAATCATCACATTCATCATGTTGAAGTGCGAGTGAATATCTTAGAATAGAAACAAGCGTGATTGAATGGAAAACAGTAGTAATTGCATTAATCCATCAAGACACATCAGAGCTCCTCACCCCCCAACCATGGAGTTTAGAGACTCATGCCGTAGAAGATACAAAATTCAGATGTAAAAATGTTATGAGGTACAAAATGAATCTCTAGAAGTGGTTTTTATAATAAACCAGTGACCTAGGTTTATAGAAAATGAGTAAGCTAAGATAGATAGTGCAGAAATCCACTTCCGGGGTACACTTGGTGTGTGTTTGGGCTGAGCATTGAAGCTTTCACGTGCATAGGCAATTCCTGGCATGAAACTCCAGCTTTTGTGCCAGTTTGGGCATTTAACTCCAACTTTTATGCCAGTTCTGGCGTTTAACGCTAGAAAAGGGCAAGAAGCTAGCGTTTAAACGCCAGTTTGCGCTACTAAATCTCGGGCCAAGTATGGACTATTATATATTTTTGGAAAGCGCAAGATGTCTACTTTCCAACTCAATTGAGAGTGCGTCAATTGGACTTTTGTAGCTCTAGAAAATTCATTTCGAGTGTAGGGAGGTCAGAATCTAACAGCATCTGCAGTCCTTTCTCAGCCTCTGAATCAGATTTTTGCTCAGGTCTCTCAATTTCAGTCAGAAAATACCTGAAATCACAGAAAAATACACAAACTCATAGTAAAGTCCAGAAATGTGATTTTTGAATAAAAACTAATAAAAATATAATAAAAAGTAACTAAAACATACTAAAAACTACATGAAAATATCACCAAAAAGCGTATAAAATATCCGCTCATCAAAACACCAAACTTAAACTGTTGCTTGTCCTCAAGCAACTAGACAAATAAAATAAGATAAAAAGAGGATCAAGTTGCAATAGAATCATAGTGTTTTAAGTGAAGCTCAAATTCTAATCAGATGAGCGGGGCTAGTAGCTTTTTGCTTCTGAACAGTTCTGGCATCTCACTTTATCCTTTGAAGTTCAGAATGATTGGCATCTATAGGAACTCAGAATTCAGATAGTGTTATTGATTCTCCTAGTTTAATATGTTGATTCTTGAACACAACTACTTTATGAGTCTTGGCTGTGACCCCAAGCATCTTGTTTTTCAGTAATACTACAGGATACATAAATGCCACAGACACATAACTGGGTGAACCTTTTCAAATTGTGACTTAGCTTTGCTAAAGTCCACAGTTAGAGATGTCCAGAGTTCTTAAGCACACTCTTTTGCTTTGGATCACGACTTTAACCACTCAGTCTCAAGCTTTTCACTTGGACCTGCATGCCACAAGCACATGGTTAGGGACAGCTTGATTCAGCCGCTTAGGCCAGGATTTTATGCCTTTAGGCCCTCCTATCCATTAATGCTCAAAGCCTTGGATCCTTTTTACCCTTGCCTTTTGGTTTAAAGGGCTATTGGCTTTTTCTGCTTGCTTTTTCTTTTTCTTTTATTAATAATTTTTTTTCTTTTTCGCCATTTTTTTTCGCAAGCTTTGTTCTTCACTGCTTTTTCTTGCTTCAAGAATCAATTTCATGATTTTTTAGATTATCAATAACATTTCTCTTTTTTATCATTCTTTCAAGAGCCAACAATTTTAATATTCATAAACTTCACTATAAAAAATATGCATTGTTCAAGCAGTCATTCAGAAAATCAAAAAGTATTGCCACCACAAATAAATAATTTTGAATTCTTCTCTTAAAAACTCGAAATAATTGCATCTTTACTCAAAGAATCTACTATTTTATTCATGTTTGATGATGAAGAGAAAAATAAATTAGAGCTTACTTGGAGATAAAAATAAAAATAAAATTAAAAATAAAAACCCTAATTACTAATATTCATATAATTCTTAAGATAGGTTTCTAATAATAAAAGTTATCACAGAGTTAAGATTAGGACTCAACAACCTTTATTTTGGGAGATGGATGCTCCTTCAATCTGTAGGGAGTCTGGTCCTTCAAGGGAGAGCCTCTGTCGCTTCAGCTCCTGTAGCTTACGCCCTTGCTTTTCTTGCTCCTTAAGCAGTTTGCAGAGCATGCTATTTTGATTTTGCTGTTCTTCCTTAAGTTGATCCATAGCTTCTTGCAGCTTGGTAACAGATGCTTCTAGGCGGGTCCAGTAGTCAATCTGAGGGATTTCTGGGAGGAACTCCTGTGCCCTCCTTTTGATGGAGTTATCTTGCACTTGTTGTCCTTCTATTGACTTCTTGGTGATTGGGTGCTCGACTGGGATGAACTCATCTACTCCCATCTTCACCCTAGCATCTTTGCATAGCAGAGAGATTAATCTTGGGTAAGCCAATTTGGCTTCAGTGGAGTTCTTATTCGCAATTGTGTAGATCTCACAAGAAATCAGATGATGAATCTCCACTTCGTTTTCCAGCATAATGCAATGAATCACCACTGCTCTTTTGACAGTGACCTCAGAGCGGTTGCTAGTAGGCAGTATAGAACGCCCAATGAAGTCCAACCAGCCCCTAGCGACTGGTTTGAGATCTCCTCTCTTGAGTTGGTTTGGGACACCTTTTGTGTTGGTTATCCACTTAGTTCCAGGGAGGCATATGTCCTCTAGAACTTGGTCCAACCCTTTATCTACTGTCACCATTCTCCTATTAAAAGATTCTAGATCATCTTGCAGTTGAGGTAGCTTGAAGACCTCTTTTATTTTGTCAAGGTGGAAGTAAATAATCCTCCCTCTGACCATAGTTTGAAAGGTATGGAAGGCGGTTCCAGTCATTCTCTGCTTATCTGTCAGCCACAGATTTGAGTAGATTTCCTGAACTATATTTCTTCCCACCTTTGTCTCAGGATTAGCTAGAATTTCCCAGCCTCTGTTTCGAATCTGCTCTTGGATCTCCGGATATTCGTCTTCTTTCAGATCGAATTTAACTTCCGGGATCACTGACCTCAGACCCATTATTTTGTGGTAATGGTCTGCATGTTCTTTGGTTAAGAACCTCTCTTGATTCCAAAGTGCCTTTGGAGTATTCTCTTTCTTGCCTCTTGAAGTGGTTTGTTTTCCCTTAGGAGCCATGATCTTAATGAGTCTTAGCTCAGTGATCACGGAAAAACACACCAAACTTAGAGGTTTGCTTGTCCTCAAGCAAGAGAAAGGAAAGGAGAGGAATAGGAGGAGAGTCAAGTTCGAATGGTGGAGAGATGGGGATGGCCGAATGTGTATTTAAGAGTGGAGGGGTGGGATTTCAAAAATTTTGAAAAAGATATGATAGAAAGTTATGATTGGTAAAAAAAATGAATCATGATATGAAAAAGATGAGATTTTAAAATTCAAAAGATATAAAAAAGATATAAAGAAGATAAATCTGAAAATTTGTTGATGCATCTAAGAATTAAAAGAAGATATGATGAGTTGGAAAAGATTTGGAAAGGAATTGAGAAGATAAATGAGTTTTTGAAAAAGATTTGGAAAGGATTTGAAAGAAAATTGAAAAAGGATTTAGAAGATTATTGAATTTTTGAAAATTGAATGTGAGTGATGAAAATTTGGAGTGGAAATGAAATCTCCTCCCCATGCCTTTTCTGGCGTTAAATGCCCAGAATGGTATCCATTCTGGTGTTTAACGCCCATATGTTGGCCATTGTGGGCGTTTAAAGCCCAGCCAGGTACCCTGGCTGGCGTTAAACGCCAGAAATCTTTTATCACTGGGCGTTTTTCTAAACGCTCAGGATGCTGCAACTCTGGCGTTAAACGCCCAGAATGGTACCCATTCTGGCGTTTAACGCCCAAAATACCTAGGGATGGCAAAAATTCCCGAGACGTGCGAATCCCTACGGGGACTGCCCCGAATGGGGATCTGACTGTGGGAAATTTTCTCTGCGAGGATGGGGATGGAAAACAAAATTCCCCCGAGGTAGGCGCGGGGACCCCAGCGGGGATCCCTGCCCCGTCCCCGCTATTCCCCGAAATTTATAAATTTACTGAATTATCTTTACTAGTTTATTTCTCATATATGTTTTTTAGTCATTTCTCTCTCTCTTTCACACATATATATATATAGAAACCCAAAACTCCTAATCTTCATTTGCATAAACCTTCTTCAATTCGGAGATCTGTAACGCTGTCCATACTCCATCCAACTTCTCTGTAGCCACCCCATCGCTACTCTTCCTTTTCACCGCATCGTCACACCTCAACGTGCCATCACTCTCATAGCATCGTGCTTTCTATTTCCGGCGTTCCTTTTCGTAACTCTGTTGTCATGTCCATTCTCTTCTCTGTTGTCGTATCTCCCACCTCGTTCATTACTTTCTCTTCTGGCTTGTCATTGCGTTCCCCCACTTCATCATTTCGAAAGAAGTCACCATCGTGTCATTTAAAATTTTTGTATAAAATCTTGCTATTTTTATATAGGATGGATACTTGCAGCTCTATTCATATGGAAATTAATAATTAGTTAGAACTATCAGATAAATGGGGAATGGGGTCCCCGTGGGGAATGGGGCCCCGTATGGAATGGGGATGAGGAGCAATATTCCCCCACGGCGGAAAATGGGGACGGGGATGGGGAGCAAATCTGGGAACGGGGATGGGGAGTAGGGAGGCATCTCCCGCCCCCGCCCTGCCCCATTGACATCCCTAAAAATATCCCTTACTGGCATTTTCATGCTAGTGAGCTCCTTTTCTCTGCTTTATGCTATGAATCCTTCTGTAACTCTGTGAACTCCTGCAATTGATAATTAACCTTGAAGATAATTTATATCAAACTCCTATAATTATTATTTAAATAACAAATAAACTTTGCTAGTGGCTGGGTTACCTCCCAGCAAGCGCTTATTTATTGTCTTTAGCTGGACCTTTACTGAGCTTTATTCTAGTCTCAATTTTGAGCATTCTTGCTCAACATTACTTTCAAGATAATGTTTGACTCTTTGTCCATTAACAATGAACTTTTTGTCAGAGTCAGCATCTTGAAGCTCTACATATCCATATGGTGACACACTTGTGATCACATATGGCCCACTCCACCGGGATTTTAATTTCCCAGGGAACAATCTGAGCATAGAGTTGAATAGTAGAACCTTCTATCCTGGCTCAAAGACTCTGGATGACAGTTTCTTGTCATGCCACCTTTTTGCTTTCTCTTTGTAAATTTTTGCATTTTCGAAAGCATTGAGTCTGAATTCCTCTAGCTCATTCAACTGGAGCAATCTTTTCTCTCCAGCTAACTTGGAATCAAGGTTTAGGAATCTGGTTGCCCAGTAGGCCTTGTGTTCCAGTTCCACTTGCAGGTGATAGGCTTTTCCATACACAAGCTAGTATGGAGAGGTCCCTATAGGAGTTTTGAATGCAGTTCTGTATGCCCATAGAGCATCATCCAGACTCATTGCCCAATCCTTTCTACGGGTACTTACAGTCCATTCCAGGATTCGTTTTAGTTCTCTCTTTGAGACTTCAATCTGCCCATTTGTCTGTGGATGATATGGAGTTGCCAATTTGTGGTTAATTCCATATTGGATCAGAGCAAAGTCAAGTTGTTTATTGCAGAAATGAGTTCCTCCATCACTGATTAGTATTCTGAGGACACCAAATCTGCTGAAGATATGCTTCTGGAGGAACTTCAGTACTGTCCTAGTATCATTAGTGGGTGTTGCAATTGCCTCTACCCACTTGGATACATAGTCTACTGCCACCAGAATGTAAGTGTTTGAGTATGATGGCGGGAAAGGCCCCATGAAGTCAATACCCCATACATCAAACAACTCAATCTCTAAGATCCCTTGTTGAGGCATGGCATAACCATGAGGCAGGTTACCAGCTCTCTGGCAACTGTCACAGTTACGCACAAACTCTCAGAAATCTCTATAGAGAGTAGGCCAATAAAAGCCACATTGGAGGACCTTAGTGGCTGTTCGCTCACCTCCGAAATGTCCTCCATATTGTGATCCATGGAAGTGCCATAGGATCTTCTGCGCCTCTTCTCTAGGTACACATCTATGGATTACTCCGTCTGCACATCTCTTAAATAGATATGGCTCATCCCACAAGTAGTACTTTGCATCAGAAATTAATTTTTTTGTTTGCTACCTGCTGTACTCCTTGGGTATGAATCTCACAGCTTTATAGTTTGCAATGTCTGCAAACCATGGTACTTCCTGAATGGCAAAGAGTTGCTCATCCGGAAAGGTCTCAGAGATCTCAATAAGAGGGAGGGACGCCCCTGCTACTGGTTCTATCCGGGACAGGTGATCAGCTACCTGGTTCTTTGTCCCTTTTTTGTCTCTTATTTCTATATCAAACTCTTGCAGAAGCAACACCCATCTTATGAGCCTGGGTTTTGAATCTTGCTTTGTGAGTAGATATTTAAGAGCATCATGGTCAGTGTACACAATCACTTTCAATCCTACTAAATAGAATCTAAACTTGTCAATGGCATAAACCACTGCAAGCAGCTCTTTTTCTGTGGTTGTGTAATTCTTCTGTGCGTTATTTAGAACACGGCTGGCATAGTATATGACGTGCAGAAGCTTGTTATGCCTTTGTCCTAATACTGCACCAATAGCATGATCACTGGCATCACACATTAACTCAAATGGTAATGTCTAATCTGGTGCAGAAATGACAAGTGCTGTGACCAGCTTAGCCTTCAGAGTCTCGAAGGCTTGCAAACACTCTGTGTCAAAGATAAATGGTGTATCAGCAGCTAGCAGATTACTCAGAGGTTTTGCGATTCTTGAAAAATCCTTTATAAACCTCCTGTAGAATCCTACATGTCCCAGAAAGCTTCTGATTGCCTTAACATTGGTGGGTGGTGGTAATTTTTCAATTACCTCTACCTTAGCTTGATCCACCTCTATTCCTTTGTTCAAAATTTTATGCCCAAGGACAATTCCTTCAGTCACCATAAAGTGACATTTTTCCCAATTTAAAACTAGGTTAGTCTCTTGGCACCTTTTCAGAACAAGTGCTAGATGATCAAGACAAGAGCTGAATGAGTCTCCAAATACTGAGAAGTCATCCATGAAGACTTCCAGAAAATTTTTCACCATATCAGAGAAAATAGAGAGCATGCATCTCTGAAAGGTTGCAGGTGCATTGCACAGACCAAAAGGCATCCTTCTGTAGGCAAATACTCCAGATGGACATGTGAATGTTGTTTTCTCTTGATCCTGAGGATCTACTGCAATTTGGTTATAACCTGAATAGCCATCCAAAAAGCAGTAATAGTCATGACCTGCTAGTCTTTCTAGCATCTGGTCTATGAATGGTAAAGGAAAATGATCCTTTCTGGTGGCTGTATTGAGCCTTCTGTAGTCAATACACATACGCCACCCTATAACTGTTCTTGTAGGAACCAGTTCATTCTTTTCATTGTGAACCACTGTCATGCCTCCCTTTTTTGGTACAACTTGGACAGGGCTCACCCAGGGGCTATCAGAAATAGGATAAATAATCCTAGCCTCTAGTAATTTAGTGACCTCTTTCTGTACCACCTCCTTCATGGCTGGATTCAGCCGCCTTTGTGGTTGGACCACTGGCTTAGCATCATCCTCTAATAGGATCTTGTGCATGCATTTAGCTGGGCTAATTCCCTTAAGGTCACTTATGGACCACCCAAGAGTTGTCTTGTGTGTCCTTAGCACCTGAAGTAGTGCTTTCTCTTCCTGTGACTCTAAGGCAGAGCTTATGATCACAGGAAAAGTGCCATCCTCTCCCAGAAATGCATATTTCAGGGATGGTTGTAGTGGTTTGAGCTCGGGATTAGGAGGCTTATCCTCTTCCTAAAGAGTTCTCAGAGGCTTTTCTGTTTCCTCTGGTTCCTCCAGATCAGGCTGAACATCTTTAAAGATGTCCTCTAGCTCTGATTCAAGACCCTCAGTCATATTGATCTCTTCCACCAAGGAGTCAATAATATCAACGCTCATGCAATCATTTGATGTGTCTGGATGCTGCATAGCTTTGACAGCATTTAACTTGAACTCATCCTCATTGACTCTCAGGGTCACTTCCCCTTTTTGTACATCAATGAGAGTTCGTCCAGTTGCTAGGAAGGGTCTTCCTAGAATGAGAGTTGCACTCTTATACTCCTCCATTTCCAGCACTACAAAGTCAGTGGGAAAGGCAAATGGCCCAACCTTGACAATCATGTCTTCAATTATGCCTGATGGATATTTAATGGATCCATCAGCAAGTTGGAGGCATATTCGGGTTGGTTTGACTTCTTCAGTCAAGCCAAGCTTTCTGATAGTGGATACAGGTATTAGGTTGATACTTGCCCCAAGTTCACATAGAGCTGTCTTGATATAAGCACCCTCTAATGTGCATGGTATCATAAAGCTTCCGGGATCTTTAAGCTTCTCTGATAAGCTTTTCAGAATGACTGCACTGCATTCTTCAATGAGGAAAACTTTTTCAGTTTCTCTCCAATCCTTCTTATGACTTAAGATCTCTTTCATGAACTTAGCATAAGAGGGTATTTGCTCAAGTGCCTCTGCAAACGGGATCTTTATTTCAAGAGTCCTGAGATAGTCTGCAAAGCGGGCAAATTGTTTATCCTGTTCGCTTGGCGGAGTTTCTGAGTATAAGGCATCTTGGCTTTGTATTCCTAAACCTTAGTTGCTGCAGGTTTATTTCCTACAGAGGCAGGTTGAGAAGCCTTCTTGAGGGAGTTATTATCAGCACTTGTAGGTGTCTGATCCCTCATTGGCGTTTGAATGCCAGGATCAGGGGTTGGATGGGTGTTTAACGCCAATTTTCCACCCTTTTTTGGTGTTTGAACGCCAGAACTGGGCATGGAATGGGTGTTTAACGCCAGTTTTTCACCCCTTTCTGGCATTTGAACGCCAGTAGTGGGCATCCACTGGGTGTTTGACGCCAATTTTTCACCCTTTTCTGGCGTTTAAATGCCAGAAGTATTCCTCTCTAGGCTCTTACTGTCCTCAGAGGGATTTTGAGCAGTGGTTTGGTCATCCCCTGTCAGTTGTTCCTTTCTTGGCTTTCTGCTACCTTGAGCTGAATTATTCAATGTCTTCCCACTCCTTAGTTGAACAGCTTGGCATTCTTCTGTTATCTGTTTAGATAGCTGCTGTCTTGTCTGATTCAATTGTGCTTCCATATTCTTGTTAGCATTTTTAGTGTCTTGGAGCATCTCTTTAAATTCTGCTAACTGTCTTGTCATAAGAAGCACCTGCTGATTAAGTTCAACAACTTGTTCTTGAGGACTAGGATCAGTGGATACTGCCCTAGCCTCTTCTTTCATGGAGGATTCACTGCTTGAGTACAGATGTTGATTTCTAGCAACTGTATCAATGAGCTCCTAAGCCTCTTCAATTGTCTTTCTCATGTGTATAGATCCACCAACTGAGTGGTCTAGAGACATCTGGGCTTTTTCTGTAAGCCTGTAGTAGAAGATGTCTAACTACACCCACTCTGAAAATATTTCAGAGGGGCATTTCCTTAGCATCTCTCTGTACCTCTCCCAGGCGTTATAAAGGGATTTATCATCCTCGTGTTTAAAGCCTTGGATGTCCAGCCTTAGCTGTGTCATCCTTTTTGGACGGAAATATTGATTCAGAAATTTATCTGATAACTATTTCCATGTTTTTATGATTGCTGTGGGTTGGTTATTTAACCAACTCTTAGCTTGATCTTTTACAGCAAATAGAAAAAGTAATAATCTATAGACATCCTGATCTACTTCCTTGTCATGTACTGTGTCAATAATTTGCAAGAACTGTGCCAGAAACTCGGTAGGTTCTTCTAGTGGGAGACCAGAATACTGGCAAATTTGCTGCACCATGACAATGAGCTGAGGATTTAGCTCAAAACTGCTTGCTTTGATGGGAGGTGTACAGATACTACTCCCGTATGCAGCGTGATAGCAAGAATCGCGTTGGTTAGGAATTTCTCTTGTAGAAATAAGAATTTCGTTGTAAGCATAGCTCCAAACCAACAAACAACTCTCACATCAAATTAAATTCTCAAGGTCACTCAATTCCCTTAGCCTAGGCCAAGAGCAAAGAAAACTACTCAAAAACTAGAGGAAACATTTTATCAAACACTTAGTGTGCAAAAAAAGTAAACATCATAAAATGCAAAAATTAAAGGAAACCCATAACTATCAATAGCAAGTAATCAATAATAGAAAGCAAGATCAACATAAAAGAACATGGAAACATAAAATTGCATTAACGAAAATTAAGATCCAACAATTGTTCATCAACATTAAAGAGAGCAAAATAAGAAATGACAAGTAAAACTAGAAGAACAAAGATGTAGTAACAAGAAATTAAAAGGGAAGACTAAATCAAAACAAGAATTGAAAATTGGATTTAAGAAAATTAAACCTAAACTACCCTAAATTCTAGAGAGAAGTGAGAGCTTCTCTCTCTAGAAACTAAGCTAAAGCATAATGAAACTAGACTATGACTAAGTGTGTTGACTCTTCTTCAATCCTTGGCTTGAATAGCATTAGAAATGAGTTGGGTTAGGCCCAAAATGAGCTACAAAATCGCTGGGGGCGATTTCATTAAAGTGGGCCACGGACAGCATCGGCGCGCGCGCGCAAAGTGCGCGTGCGCGCCCCTGAACGCGAAGCAACATATAGCAAAATTTATATCATTTCGAAGCCCCGGATGTTATATTTCCAACGCAACTAGAACCGCCTCATTTGGACCTTTGTAGCTCAAGTTATGGTCGATTGAGTGCGAAGAGGTCGGACTTGACAGCTTTACGGTTCCTTCATTTCTTCATGAGTTCTCCCACTTTGCATGCTTTTCTCCTCATTTCTTTCATCTGATACTTGCCTTATGAACTTGAAATTACTCAACAAATACATCAAGACATCGAATGGAATTAAAATGAATTAAAATCACCATTTTTTTGCCTAAAAAGTATGTTTTCACATTTAAGCACAAATCAAGGGAGAATTACAAAACCATGCTATTTCATTGAATAAATGTGGGAAAAGGTGATAAAATCCCGCAAAATAAGCACAAGATAAACCACGCAATCGGGGTTTATCAAATCTCCCCACACTTAAACTAAGCATGTCCTCATGCTAAAATCAAGAGAGAACAAAGGGCATAAACATTTATTCAATGTAAATAAACTATATGCAACCTAAACTATATGAATGCAACTAAATGCAAAATGATTCTACCTACTTGGTTAAAAATAAATCAATCCTCCAAGAGCATGTATAAACAGGTAGGGCTAAGGTCGTATGACGACTCATGAATCCTACCAATTCAAGTATAAAAATGAAGTTCAAGTAGACTTGCAAGAAAAACGCTCATGAAAGCCGGGAATCATGGAGTTGAGCATCGAACCCTCACCAAAAGTGTTTGCACTCTAATCGCTCAAGTGTATAGGGTCGATTCTCTCAATGCTCTCCTAATCATGCTTTCCAAGATTTGTTTTTCATCTAACAATCAACATTGATTTCATGCATGCACACAATTATCATGAGGACTTTTCATAGGTTGTAATGGGACTAGGGTTAAGGTAAGGATGCATATTTGGTCAAGTGGACTTGAAATTTGAATCTTTGATTACCTTAAGCTTCCCACCTAACCTGTATAGCAACCTATACAATTTAGACTATCCTAACTACCCATTTTTCACTTTTTCACATACTCATGCATTTTCTTTTTGATTACAACTCATATGCATTGATCTTTATTGAGCTTCACTTTGCTTCGGGGCATTTTGTCCCCTTTTTATTTCTTTTCTTTCTATAATTTTTTTTCTTCTTTTTTGTTTCAAACTATATACAAGAACATCAATGCATAAGGTCTATACATTTTATCAATACATGAGTATGTACCCAATTCCTAATATTTACAACAAAATACAAAACTACCCTTTTTCTCAACCAATGTCCCAAGTTTTCCCACACTTGAATGATACACACACACTAGCCTAAGCTAATCAAAGATCCAAATAAAGGACATTTATTGTTTTTCGCTTTAAGGCTTGTAATGTGCTAAAATTAAGAACAAAGTGGGTTAATCGTAGGCTCAAATTGGCTAACAATGGATGATAAGAGGTAGGGCTATTTGGGTAAGTGAGCTAATGAAACAATGGCCTCAATCATATAAATGCATGAATACACAAAATAATGGACATAGAGAATCAAACAAATCAAAGATTACAATCATAGAAAGAGAATACTGCACACAAGAAGGAAAAATAAGTGGTTATAAAATGTAACCACGCAGTTAGGCTCAAATCTCACAAGCTTGTGTTCTTAGCTCAAAAACCATGTTCCAAAATAAATTCTTTCAAGCGAGTTTGTCACAAAAATTTTTTTTTCAAATTGGTAGGGTGCCCTAAAACAATTTTTTCTTGGAAAAGAAATCATCACCCTAGCCAAGTAGTCTTAACATAAAAAGAAATGACAGAATATATACAAATTATAACTAACATGCAACCTATCATGCAATGCAACAACTAACTAACAAAGAAATTGGTGTTGAAGGAAAGAAATTGTTACCCATGGAGATCAGTCGGACGACCTCCCCACACTTAGAAATTTGCACCGTCCTCGGTGTATGCAAAGAAGAACAAGGTGGGTGGGTTGCTGCAATTGATGAGCTCCTTCAAAAGGTTGTGAAGATGGACTTGTTTGTTGCCCCATTTGAAGCTTATCCTTTCCCTCTTTTGGTGGCCAACCTCAAAGGAGAGAAAAAGAAAGAGAATTAAGCCTATATCAATGATATTAAAGCAAATATAACATAGGCGGGGGCTAATGCCAAATAAGAATAGGGTCCTCACTACATGGTAGCTACAACATGTGAGTGAGAAGATAATGTAAGCTAAGGCATATTGACTAACACTTGATGCAAGAGTAAAGTCAAAGCATGAAGAGCACTCAAAAGCATCAAGTTCAACTAGAAAGAGTGGGTAATGAAAAAAAAAACATGTAAGCTCATATCAATGCACAAAGGATACAAGAGTCATACAAGATTAAGCATTGATTCAAAAGTTTCATTACCCATCAATATCAAACAAGTCAAGAAGCACCAAGATAAACCAAGAAATTCTCAACAATTGAGTAAGAAAATTCAACACCATTATTAAAATTAAAAAAAAACTCTTTTTTTTTTACCGGTGCGGACGCGCAAAGTGTGCGCACGCGCGGGTGGCAGGCACAGAATAGGCACAAAAGTGGCACAACTCTCTGGAAAATGTACCAGGAGTGCAAATGGCACTATCGGCGCGCACGCACATGGCGTGCGTGCGCGTGCATTGTGCACTTGGCTTATGGACGCGTACGCGCCAAGTGCGCGCACGCGCGAGTTGGTTTGTGCCTCGCGCACAAAGTAGGCGCAAGTTAGGCACAGCTCTCTGAAATTTGGCTTGGAGGTGAAATCTTTGCATCCACGCGTACGCGTACATGGCACGTCCACATGGATGATCGAAAATGCTTGAGGCGCGCGTACGCGTGGATGGTGCTCTGTTTTTCAAAAATTTTTCATGTTCTTGCACCAATCCAAGCATTCCAAACCTCCAAACAGCTATCCAAACACCATAAAAGCCTTATTCAACATGCTAAACTACTGAATAAACTCAACAATTAAGCTACAAACTTAAGACACAAATCTAATGAAACAAACCAACAACCAAAATATTAAAACAAAAGTTTGCAAAGAAGAAAACTACCTAACAATGGTAACTCAAATCACTTATTAACCAAATCTAAAAGAAAGTGGAAAGAGTTTACCATGGTGGGGTGTCTCCCACCTAGCACTTTTAGTTTAAGTCCTTAAGTTGGACATTTGGGAAGCTCCTTGTTATGGTGGCTTGTGCTTGAATTCATCTTGGAACCTCCACCAATGCTTGGGTTTCCATTGTGCTCCAAAATTCAAAACTAATAGCACCAAGCTTGATGAAGTTCCACACAAGCTAAGGGCTTCCAAAATTGATCTTCATCTATTCCCGGATCCCAAATCTTGTTTCTACACCCATCTTCAAGTTGATCATCACAATTCCAATTGGGTGGGAAGTGATCCGAATTCTCAAGTGAAATCCAAAGCATCTTCCTAGACCCTTTTAGTTGAGAATTATACCAATTATTGCACTTGAACTTTGAATTTCCAACCATAAAGAATCTTGATTGACATTTCCACCCACTACTCAATTTTCTTTTGTTCTTAACCCCACAAAGAGCTCTAAGTTGCCCATCCGTCTTAAGCAAACCATATTCAAGTGAGAAATTAAAGCTTAGGGATAAGAGTTTTACCCACTTGAATGTTGTGTTGGATGGTGACTTAGGAAGGGACGTCTCCAATGGTCCTGTAAGTTCCATTCCCTTGTGCTCTTCTTTGAATACCTCCACCTCTTGGCAAGCTTCTTCCATGTTCACCTCTTCTAGCTCTCCTCCATTCTTCATATCACAACATGGAGGTAATGTAGAACTTGTCTCAACATCCACCTCAATTTCAAGAGGAGACGATTCTTCAAATACCAAAGGATCATGTGTTGGTGTGGGCTCATCTTTAAGAGGAAGATTTGTTGCTTGCTCACCTTCTTCCAATTCTTCATCATTCATTATATGCTTAGGAGGTTGCGCACCCTCCTTAACATCACCTTCAAGATCAATGGAAGAGGGTTCAACAACTTCCACAAATTCCTCAACAATGTTACTTGGTGTGGAAGTGTTCTCAAACTTGGAATCCACCTCTTGTTCAACTTCCTCTAACTCTTCAACCACTTCTTCTTCTTCAACAATCTCTTCCTCAACCACTTGTTGCAAGACATACCCCATCTCCTTGTCCTCATATTGAGATTCTAAAATCTCCTTCATGCTCCTTTCATCGATTGAATTCTCACATTCATCTGTGGAGATGCTTTGCTTGTTGCATGAGTCCCATGAGTCCAAGTTAGCTTTAATTTTGGCAAGGTTAGCCTCATTAGCTTCATAATTCTTCCTTTGGGCTTCCTCTTGTTCCTTTTGACGGATTATTGCTTGAAGCCGATCCATTTCTTCCTTGAGACGATCCATTGACTCTTGGATGGATGGATGTGGGTGTTCTTCCTTGGAGGGTTGTGGTGGAAAGGGAAATTCATTTTGTGGTTGAAAGTTATCATACATGGGAGGTGATTCATCTTGGTAAGGGTAGTGAGGTGGTGGTTCTTGAGGGTATTGGTGGTGGAATTGGGGTGGTTCTTTATATGGTTCATATGGATCATAAGGTGGTTGGTATGGTAGATATGGGTTGGGGTCATATGGAGGTGTTTGGTGAAAAGGGGCTTGTGAGTAGGGTTGAGGTTCATGTTGAGGATAAGAATCATAAGCATATGGTGGTGGTGCGTGATTATCACAAAAGGAGTCACCATAGCCATTGAATTGACATGTATTAGGATGGTAATTATACCTATAAGTATCCGGAGGTTGTTGCCAAAAGGAGTGATCAATTCCTTGAGGCTCCTCCCATCTTTGTTGGTTCCATCCGTAATGAATGTCATCATTGAAGTTCACATTTCCTGCAACACAATTAGAACCAAACTCATAGCCAAGGTGAGAATTCATGATAGCAAGAGAAAGGGAAAAATAAAATCAAATAAGAAACAAAGAAAATCAAATCCTAAAACTAGTAAAACAAGCAAGTAATCCAAAAATCAAGCTATTCACACTATTCACATATGTACAATAGCCAAAAACATAACACCATTGCAACTCCCCGGCAACGGCGCCATTAATTTGATAGCAAGAATCGCATTGGTTAGGAATTTCTCTTGTAGAAATAAGAATTTCGTTGTAAGCATAGCTCCAAACCAACAAACAACTCTCACATCAAATTAAATTTTTGGTTTTGTCACATGTACAAACCCCAATGAGAATTAACCGAAGTATTAAGACTCCGGGTCGTCTCACGAAGAGTTGCAATGAAGTGTTTAATTATTGGCTATGAAAATGCAAAGGGGGGGTTGATTTGATATTTGACAAGAAAATATAAATGATAAGAAAGTAAAACAACAAGAACTAATAAAAGAAATAGTAAGAACTCTTGGCTAGACATAGGTAATTGAGATCACCATCCTTGTCTACATACCAAATATTGATAATTATGAGAGGCCAACCCATTAAGTCTACTTCCAAAGCCTTAAGTACGTAATATCTACTCCTAGGCTTGAAGTACGTCAAATAGGCTTGATCACATCCACCCATAAGTCCTAACCTATTTACTAATTAGCTTAGTAGTGGGTTAGCGTCAATGAGCTTCAAATTGATCACACAGGGTTCTCAAATCACCAATTCAATGAGACCCAAATGACTCAAGGTCACTCAATTCCCTTAGCCTAGGCCAAGAACAAAGAAAACTACTCAAAAACTAGAGGAAACATTTTATCAAACACTTAGTATGCAAGAAAAGTAAACATCATAAAATGCAAAAATTAAAGGAAACCCATAACTATCAATAGCAAGTAATCAATAATAGAAAGCAAGATCAACATAAAAGAACATGGAAACATAAAATTGCATTAACGAAAATTAAGATCCAACAATTGTTCATCAACATTAAAGAGAGCAAAATAAGAAATGACAAGTAAAACTAGAAGAACAAAGATGTAGTAACAAGAAATTAAAAGGGAAGACTAAATCAAAACAAGAATTGAAAATTGGATTTAAGAAAATTAAACCTAAACTACCCTAAATTCTAGAGAGAAGTGAGAGCTTCTCTCTCTAGAAACTAAGCTAAAGCATAATGAAACTAGACTATGACTAAGTGTGTTGACTCTCCTTCAATCCTTGGCTTGAATAGCATCAGAAATGAGTTGGGTTGGGCCCAAAGTGAGCTGCAAAATCGCTGGGGGCGATTTCATTAAAGTGGGCCACGGACAGCATCGGCGCGCGCGCGCAAAGTGCGAGTGTGCGCCCCTGAACGCGAAGCAACATATAGCAAAATTTATATCATTTCGAAGCCCCGGATGTTAGCTTTCCAACGCAAATGAAACCGCCTCATTTGGACCTCTGTAGCTCAAGTTATGGTCGATTGAGTGCGAAGAGGTCAGACTTGACAGCTTTACGGTTCCTTCATTTCTTCATGAGTTCTCCCACTTTGCATGCTTTTCTTCTCATTTCTTCCATCTGATACTTGCCTTATGAACCTAAAATTACTCAACAAACACATCAAGGCATCGAATGGAATTAAAGTGAATTAAAATCACCAATTTAAGGGCCTAAAAAGCATGTTTTTACACTTAAGCACAATTCAAGGGAGAATTACAAAACCATGCTATTTCATTGAATAAATGTGGGAAAA
>NC_029790.2:43693300-43705868 GCF_000816755.2 Arachis ipaensis
TGGTTGTCACAAGTAACAAACCCCAAATAAGAATTAACCGAAGTATTTAAACCTCGGGTCGTCTCACAAGGAATTGCAATGAAATGCTCAATTATTGGATATAACGAGGTAAGGGGTTTTGATTTGGTAATTAACAAGAAAATAGATGGCAAGGAAAGTAAATGAACAATTAACTAATAAAAAAAAGGAAAAGTACTCTTGGCTAGACATAGGTAATTGAGATCACCATCCTTGTCTACAAACCAAATATTGATAATTATGAGGGACCAAGCTCATTAAGTATACTTCTATACTTGAAGTATATCAAATGGCTTGATCAACATAATTCGATAAGCCCTAACCTAGCTACCAATTAACTTAGTAGTAGGTTATTATCAATGGTTATCAAATTGACCACCAAGAATTCTCAAATCACCAATTCAATGAGATCCAATGACTCAAGCTCACTCAATTCCCTTAGCCTAGGCCAAGATTCAAGAAAACTAGTCAAAAACTAGAGGAAACATTTTATCAAACACTTAGTATGCAAGAAAAGTAAACATCATAAAATGCAAAAATTAAAGGAAACCCATAACTATCAATAGCAAGTAATCAATAATAGAAAGCAAGATCAACATAAAAGAACATGGAAACATAAAATTGCATTAACGAAAATTAAGATCCAACAATTGTTCATCAACATTAAAGAGAGCAAAATAAGAAATGACAAGTAAAACTAGAAGAACAAAGATGTAGTAACAAGAAATTAAAAGGGAAGACTAAATCAAAATAAGAATTGAAAATTGGATTTAAGAAAATTAAACCTAAACTACCCTAAATTCTAGAGAGAAGTGAGAGCTTCTCTCTCTAGAAACTAAGCTAAAGCATAATGAAACTAGACTATGACTAAGTGTGTTGACTCTCCTTCAATCCTTGGCTTGAATAGCATCAGAAATGAGTTGGGTTGGGCCCAAAGTGAGCTGCAAAATCGCTGGGGGCGATTTCATTAAAGTGGGCCACGGACAGCATCGGCGCGCGCGCGCAAAGTGCGCATGCGCTCCCCTGAACGCGAAGCAACATATAGCAAAATTTATATCATTTCGAAGCCCCGGATGTTAGCTTTCCAACGCAACTGAAACTGCCTCATTTGGACCTCTGTAGCTCAAGTTATGGTCGATTGAGTGCGAAGAGGTCGGACTTGATAGCTTTACGGTTCCTTCATTTCTTCATGAGTTCTCCCACTTTGCATGCTTTTCTTCTCATTTCTTCCATCTGATACTTGCCTTATGAACCTAAAATTACTCAACAAACACATCAAGGCATCGAATGGAATTAAAGTGAATTAAAATCACCAATTTTTTTGCCTAAAAAGCATGTTTTCACATTTAAGCACAAATCAAAGGAGAATTACAAAATCATGCTATTTCATTGAATAAATGTGGGAAAAGGTGATAAAATCCCCCAAAATAAGCACAAGATAAACCACGCAATCGGGGTTTATCACAGCGGTAGTGGGGTTAGCATATGACCCGAGAGTCCTTCTGGACTATTCATTTCCACTTAGATCCATGATGGAGAAAGGGAGATGATGTGAATTGCAAGTAAAATATATTTTTGTTTTTATTTTATTTAATTAGAAACAAACCGAATAAACAAATAAAAAAAGAAATTAAGATAAAATAAAATAATTAGAGATTAAAATATGAGTTTTGAAAACTAAAATAATTGCTTAATTAAGAAGATTTGGAAACTTTGGATATGATTTTTGAAAAGGATTTTTGAATTTTGAAATTTCAAAACTAAGATAAGATAGAATAAAAATTTTTAAAATAAAAATTTGAATTTTTAAATGAAATTTTTGAAATCTCAATTAAATAAATATGAAAGATATTTTTGACTTAATGAGGAAAGAGAAAAACAATAAAATGACACCAAACTTAGAATTTTTAAATCAAAACAAAGAAAACGAACAGGAAAACTTTGAATATCAAGATGAACACCAAAAGCAACTTTTGAAAAATTTTTAAGAAAACTAAAACACAAAGGACACCAAACTTAAAAATTTTTATACTTTGAATACTAATACTTCGGAAAAAAATGAAAGAAAAAAAATAAACTTATGCAATCGACATCAAACTTTAAATATAAAACTAAACTCAAACGGAAGACTCTAAACCAAAAAGAAAAATTTTTCCTAATCTAAGCAACAAAATAAACCATGAGTTGTCCAAACTCGAACAATCCCCAGCAACGGCGGCAAAAACTTGGTGCACGAAATCACAATCACACTTTTGCAATTTCGCACAACTAACCAGCAAGTGCACTGGGTCATCCAAGTAATACCTTACGTGAGTAAGGGTCGATCCCACAGAGATTGTCAGCTTGAAGCAAGCTATGATTATTTTGTAAGACTTAGTCAGGATGTTAATAATAATTCTCAGTTTTAATTGGAATGAGTAAAAGAACATGGATTAAATAATACTTATTATGCAGTAATGGAGAACAAGTTGAGGTTTTGGAGATGCTTTGTCTTTTGAGTCTCTGCTTTCCTACTGTCTTCTTCTTCACGCACGCAAGGCTCCTTCCATGGCAAGCTGTATCTTGGTGGATCACCGTTGTCAATGGCTACCATCCGTCCTCTCAGTGAAAATGGTCCAGCTACGGGTTTCGTAGGGCTAATCATCTGTCGGTTCTCACTAGTGTTGGAATAGGATCCATTGATCCTTTTGCACACTGTCACTGCGCCCAACATTCATGAGTTTGAAGCTCGTCACAGTCATCCCTTCCCAGATCCTACTCGGAATACCACATACAAGGTTTAGACTTTCCGGATCTCAAGAATGCTGCCAATTAATTCTAGCTTATACCATGAAGACTCTGGTCTCACGGATTCGAATGTTCTGTTGTCAGGAGATGCAATCAAACTCGTGAACCAGGAACCCAAGAGATACACACTCAATCTAAGGTAGAACGGAAGTGGTTGTCAGGCACGCGTTCATAGGGTGAGAATGGTGATGAGTGTCACGAATCATCACATTCATCATGTTGAAGTGCGAGTGAATATCTTAGAATAGAAACAAGCGTGATTGAATGGAAAACAGTAGTAATTGCATTAATCCATCAAGACACAGCAGAGCTCCTCACCCCCCCAACCATGGAGTTTAGAGACTCATGCCATAGAAGATACAAAATTCAGATGTAAAAATATCATGAGGTACAAAATGAATCTCTAGAAGTGGTTTTTATAATAAACCAGTGACCTAGGTTTATAGAAAATGAGTAAGCTAAGATAGATAGTGCAGAAATCCACTTCTGGGGTCCACTTGGTGTGTGTTTGGGCTGAGCATTGAAGCTTTCACGTGCATAAGCTATTCCTGGCATTAAACTCCAGCTTTTGTGCCAGTTTGGGCATTTAACTCCAACTTTATGCCAGTTCTGGCGTTTAACGCCAGAAAAGGGTAAGGAGCTGGCGTTTAAACGCCACTTTGTGCTATTAAATCTCGGGCCAAGTATGGACTATTATATATTGTTGGAAAGCCCAAGATGTCTACTTTCCAACGCAATTGAGAGCGCGTCAATTGGAACTCTGTAGCTCCAGAAAATTCAATTAGAGTACAGGGAGGTCAGAATCAAACAGCATCTGCAGTCCTTTCTTAGCCTTTGAATCAGATTTTTGCTCAGGTCCCTCAATTTCAGCCAGAAAATACCTGAAATCACAGAAAAATACACAAACTCATAGTAAAATCCAGAAATGTATTTTTGAATAAAAACTAATAAAAATATAATAAAAAGTAACTAAAACATACTAAAAACTACATGAAAATATCATCAAAAAGCGTATAAAATATCCGCTCATCATTTACCATTGGAAGACTTTTGTGGTTGATGTTTTATGGCTTTCGGTCAACAAGAGAAGGTCAGAAGCAAAGTTTCTACTCTGAGGATTAATGAGAAAAAGTGAGTTTGTGGGTTGGTAAAGCACAGTGCTTAAGGAGTTGACCTAGGAAGAAGAACCCAGCAACATGCAAGGAGATAAAAGAAGATTTTTTGTTCATTCAGAGGCAAGGAGAGATAACCCAGTGTATTGAGGTTTTGTTCTGTGAAGAAGCTCTCTGAAGAAGTTCCTCTACTTGGACAGTGCTTTCTTTCAAAGAAGCATTCTGCCAAAAATGAAGAACTGAATCAGAGACATGCAAGTCTGGTTTATCACATAGCAAAGAGGCTGTTGAAAGACTCAATCTCCTTCATATTTTACAGATTGTAATTTACTTTTCAATATTTATCTTTCTGTAATTTCTTGAGTGAAAAGGCATATTGAGAGAGCTCAAGTAAAAGCCATGAGTGGAAAAAGGCTGAGAGATACACTTGAGAGAAAAGCCTAGAGTTATTTTCAGATTTCTTTAGGTATGTCTGTGTCTTGTATCTTGTACCTGTGAGGTTTCCCTTCCTTAGTTGGGTTAGCACTAAGAGTGAAGAGTTAGGTATTAGCATAGCCAATGTCAAGTTAGGTTAGAACTTGAGTGTGAAAGGATTGGGTCAATCCTGTAGAATTGGTATATGTAATACTTTTAACAATAGTGGAAATTCCTCCATTGTTGCGGAGGAGATTGGACGTAGGTTGCATAGCACAAGGCAATCGAACCAGGATACATGCTGGTGTTAGCTTTTCTCTTCTCTGCTATGTTCTATTTTCTGATATTCATGAGACAAAAATAAATTGTCTCAAATTTTCGCTGCTGAGTTCAAACAGAATCAGAATTGCAAGTTTAATTAAAAAGGGGTTATTTAAGTGACTTCAAGAAAGGCATAGATTCAACCCCCTTTCTCTAAGACTACTACCACTTTCACATGAAATACTTCAAATTGCATTACAAGGGAATTAAATCTAACAAAAAAGTTCATAAACTAAATTGGAAAAATAAAGAAATCAATAAGAGAAGATAACTAAGGTACTAGAACAATAAAAAGTAGAGGAGAAACTAAATTAAAGCAAGATGGAAATCTGAATTTGAGAAGAAATAAAACCAAACGAACCTTAAAACCTAGAGAGATGAAAGAGCCTCTCTCTCTCTCTCTCTAGAATTCTACATATAAACTGAAGTGTGTGAATGAATTGTGATTGATAATCTCTGCCAGCTCTACTTTGCAGCCTCTTGTTTTTATTTTTGGGCTTGAAACTGGGTCAAAAGCAGCCCAAAAATTGCCCCTAGCGAATTCACCTTACTGAGGCATGTGATGCTCGTCACGTGTACACATTAGCCACGTGTATGCATCACTTGGATTCTTCACTGGCCACGTGTAGGCGTTATCGACGCGTGCGCGTCATTTAGACTATGGCTTGGTCACGCGTACGCGTCAGCCATGCGTGCGCGTCGGTCAAAACTTCAATTTCTTGTATTTCTTCAACTTTTGCATGCTTCATTTCCATCCTCTAAGCCATTCCAGCCCTTTAACCCTGAAAACACTTAACAAACATATCACGGCATCGAATGCTAATAAGAGAGGATTAACAATTAGCAATTTGAAGGCCAAAGAAGCATGTTTTCATTCATAGCACAAAATTAGGAAGGAATCTTAAAACCATGCGAATTATATGAATAAGTGTCGGAATAGTTGATAAAATTCACTCAATTCAATCCAAAATACACCATAAAATAGTGGTTTATCACCTTGACACACCCATTATGATACGTCGGTATGCCACGCCTTCGAGCACACCTAGTGGCATACTCACTCATGTAATCCTGGCGTGGCACTTCATATTACACGCCTTTGTTGGAGAAGTCTAAGAGTGCTTCTGAACTTCTGGCCTGGCATGCCATGCCCTTGACACGCTCGTGGACACACCCTTGTTGCTTGACCCAAAATCCTCTCTCTAGAAACTAAGCCTGGCGTGCCACGCCCTTGGCACACCTGGAGACATGCCCAGTATAAGAGATTAGCATGCCACTCCTTCAAGCATGCCTTTGTCACGCCTTCACTTGTAAGCTTGGCGTGCCAGACCATATAACACGCTGAGTGGCACGCCCTTGATAATGAGTTCCAGGGTCTCCTCTGTAACGTTGGCCTAGTGTGCCACGCCAGGGCCATGCTCAGGACACACTCTATTGGAGAGTGGGCGTGCCACGCCTAGGGACACGCCCAGAACATGCCAGTTCTAGCTTCACTCATGATGCTCTCTGATATTCTGGCCCAGCATGCCACGCCAGTTGGCATGCTGTTGACACGCCATGCCTCTTTTTCTTGTTTTCATCTTCTTTGCTTCTCTTTTCTCCTGAAATTCATGCAAAATACATTTTCAAAGTAGTATTCCAAGACTTCATGATATATCCATACATACTGCATTATTTCAGTGAAAAAGCACTCATTCTTTGACAAAATCTCCATGGGCAAATATGTAGATGATGCAAATCATGAGTTAACTATAAGAAAAAATTTATTACTTTCTTTTCCAATAAGAAGCTAGTGACTTTACAGGATGATCGCCAATTAAATCCATCCCCTGCTCAATTTAATCAACTCAAGCGTTTGTCTGCCATGGATGCGATCTTGGCCATGTACACCATTCTATTATAAGAACCAGACACTGCCATGTCGTTGCCATTAGACTTGCTAGCAAACCTCAAACCAGAATTGGCTCAATTTCTCCATACTTATCGCGACGTGTTTCATGCTATTACTCTCTTGCCAAATACTACACCAGTCAAGGTTCGCCCATATCATACCCTCATAGCCAAAAGGCAGAGATAGAGAAAATAGTGATAGAAATGCTTGCGGATGGGATAATTCATCCCAGCACTAGTCCATTCTCCTTACCGATCCTATTGGTCAAAAAGAAAGATGGCTCTTAGCATTTTTGTACAGATTGTCGAGCTTTGAAATCTGAGTATCGGAGTTCTAGGATACCCTTTGGCTTTCCCGAGACCTTATATATTATGTACGTTGGCACCTTTACCATGCTGAGAACCTCTGGTCTCATTCCATACATATGTTGTCATTTTTCAGATGCAGGTCGTTAGCCACCTCATTGACGGAGGATAAATATCGGCAAAGAATTTCTCAATAAAATTGTGTTGCAAGTATAGTTCTAAACTTACAAATTATCCTCAGTCAACATTTAATTTGTTTGTCACTTAAGCAAACCAATAAAAATAACCAAGGTATTTAAACATCAGGTCGTTTCTCAAAGGAATTGCAAGGAAGTGTAATTATTATTGGTTATGGGATTGTATTTTGGGGTTTTTAAATGATGAACAAGGAATGTAAATGACAAGAAAATAAACTAATAACTTAGAAAAGTCTTAGCAAGGGTTGAGAATTAGAATTTCTATCTTCATTATCATCGTCAATTGTGATGGTAATTGCCTTTTGCTTTCACTTATAACCTCTACCAAATGAAGGAAAGTCAAGTGAACAAAATCAACTTGAGTTCACAAGTCCTAATCAAAGATTAGATTTAGTGAAGCTCAAGCCAACTAGCAACCTTCAATCACCAATCAACAAGAGACTTTGACAATTCAAGAGTCTCCAAATTACTCAATCCAAGCCAAGACACAAAAATCTAATTTAAAATCCAACCAAACATTTTATCAAACACTTGGAAGGCACAAAATAAAACATAGAGAATTAACAACAAATAGTAGAATCTAAGACTAATAATTGCAAGGAATTAATAACCAACAATTAAAGAAAGAAGTCATAAACATGAAATACTTCAAATTACATTAAAAGAGAATCAAATCTAACAAAAAGAGTTCTTAAACTAAATTGGAAAAATAAAAAAATCAACAAGAGAAGATAAACTAAGATACTAGGACAATAAAAGATAGAGGAGAAACTAAATTAAAGCAAGATGGAAATCTGAATTTGAGAAGAAATAAAACCAAACGAACCTTAAAACCTAGAGAGATGAAAGAGCCTCTCTCTCTCTCTCTCTAGAATTCTACATATAAACTGAAGTGTGTGAATGAATTGTGATTGATAATCTCTGCCAGCTCTACTTTGCAGCCTCTTGTTTTTATTTTTGGGCTTGAAACTGGGTCAAAAGCAGCCCAAAAATTGCCCCTAGCGAATTCACCTTACTGAGGCATGTGATGCTCGTCACGTGTACACATTAGCCACGTGTATGCATCACTTGGATTCTTCACTGGCCACGTGTAGGCGTTATCGACGCGTGCGCGTCATTTAGACTATGGCTTGGTCACGCGTACGCGTCAGCCATGCGTGCGCGTCGGTCAAAACTTCAATTTCTTGTATTTCTTCAACTTTTGCATGCTTCATTTCCATCCTCTAAGCCATTCCAGCCCTTTAACCCTGAAAACACTTAACAAACATATCACGGCATCGAATGCTAATAAGAGAGGATTAACAATTAGCAATTTGAAGGCCAAAGAAGCATGTTTTCATTCATAGCACAAAATTAGGAAGGAATCTTAAAACCATGCGAATTATATGAATAAGTGTCGGAATAGTTGATAAAATTCACTCAATTCAATCCAAAATACACCATAAAATAGTGGTTTATCACCTTGACACACCCATTATGATACGTCGGTATGCCACGCCTTCGAGCACACCTAGTGGCATACTCACTCATGTAATCCTGGCGTGGCACTTCATATTACACGCCTTTGTTGGAGAAGTCTAAGAGTGCTTCTGAACTTCTGGCCTGGCATGCCATGCCCTTGACACGCTCGTGGACACACCCTTGTTGCTTGACCCAAAATCCTCTCTCTAGAAACTAAGCCTGGCGTGCCACGCCCTTGGCACACCTGGAGACATGCCCAGTATAAGAGATTAGCATGCCACTCCTTCAAGCATGCCTTTGTCACGCCTTCACTTGTAAGCTTGGCGTGCCAGACCATATAACACGCTGAGTGGCACGCCCTTGATAATGAGTTCCAGGGTCTCCTCTGTAACGTTGGCCTAGTGTGCCACGCCAGGGCCATGCTCAGGACACACTCTATTGGAGAGTGGGCGTGCCACGCCTAGGGACACGCCCAGAACATGCCAGTTCTAGCTTCACTCATGATGCTCTCTGATATTCTGGCCCAGCATGCCACGCCAGTTGGCATGCTGTTGACACGCCATGCCTCTTTTTCTTGTTTTCATCTTCTTTGCTTCTCTTTTCTCCTGAAATTCATGCAAAATACATTTTCAAAGTAGTATTCCAAGACTTCATGATATATCCATACATACTGCATTATTTCAGTGAAAAAGCACTCATTCTTTGACAAAATCTCCATGGGCAAATATGTAGATGATGCAAATCATGAGTTAACTATAAGAAAAAATTTATTACTTTCTTTTCCAATAAGAAGCTAGTGACTTTACAGGATGATCGCCAATTAAATCCATCCCCTGCTCAATTTAATCAACTCAAGCGTTTGTCTGCCATGGATGCGATCTTGGCCATGTACACCATTCTATTATAAGAACCAGACACTGCCATGTCGTTGCCATTAGACTTGCTAGCAAACCTCAAACCAGAATTGGCTCAATTTCTCCATACTTATCGCGACGTGTTATTACTTATTACTCTCTTGCCAAATACTACACCAGTCAAGGTTCGCCCATATCATACCCTCATAGCCAAAAGGCAGAGATAGAGAAATAGAAATGCTAAATGCTTGCGGATGGGATAATTCATCCCAGCACTAGTCCATTCTCCTTACCGATGTCCACCGTTAATGAATTGTTGGATGAATTATTTGGGACTGGGTTCTTTTCTAAACTCAACCTAAGGTCTGGCTATCACCAGATTCGGGTGAAGCCCGATGACTGTTTTAAGATTGCGTTCAACATACATCAGGGACTATACGAGTGGCTGGTAATGCCATTCGAGCTAACCAATGTTTCGACAATATTTTAGTGTTTGATGAATTCAATTTTTGCGAAAGTGCTGCATAAGTTTGTTTTAGTCTTCTTCGACGACATCCTGGTCTATAGTACCGATTGGCAATCTCATTTACAGCATCAGATGCATGTCTTAACAACCTTACGAACCCGATCTTTATTTGCTAAGCTTTCTAAATGCTCATTTGGCCAACTTTATATTGATTACTTGGGGCATGTGGTCTCAACTGAAGATGTGTGTATAGACAGTTCCAAAGCCAAAGCCATTGAGCAATGGTTGATTCCTACTTCAGTTAAGCAGCTGCGAGGCTTTCTTGGATTAGCGATTTATTACAAGAAAGTTCATTAGGCAGTTTGTTGTCCTGGCAACACCTCTTACGGACCTACTCCACAAAGATAACTTTAGTTGGTCGCCGCGAGCTACAGTGGCCTTCATCACTATGAAACAAGCGCTCGCCAATGCTCTAGTCCTGGCCCTACCCAATTTCTCGAGACCTTTTATTTTAGAGACTGACACCTCAGGGACTGGCATAGGGGAAATTCTTAGCCAAGAGGATCACCCCATTGTGCATTTCTCAAAGAAACTTTCTGCCATATTGACTGTTGTGGCAAAATTTTGCCACTAGTTGTTAGGAAACCACTTTGTGATATAGACAGACCATAAGAGCATTAAAGAGATGCAAGCTTAAGCCATTCGGACCCCAGAACAACGAACAGGTTTAGCTGGCAAAGCTTTTGGGGTATAACTTTACCATCGAATACAAGAAGGGTTCAGATAACCAAGGCACAGATAGCTTGTCGAGAGCTTTTTTAGCTCTCACCACATTGGGTTGTGAGTTGTGACTTGTTAACTCAACTATTAAATGAAATCCAGCACTATAATCCGAAAGCTGAATTCTCTGAGATGGAACTCAAGTTGAGCAACCTGCTGCAGAGGCAGGGAATATGGTATTGGTCTGACCGCATAGTCATTCCCACCAACTCCCCTCTCATTAAGTAATTGTTAGAGGAATTTCATGACTCAGTACTTGGCGGCCATGAAGGGTACCAAAAGACTCTTTGTCATCTTACTGTCTAGTTCTTTTGGAAACAAATGGCCCGTGACAGTAAGGCATACGTGAAAGCATGTTCTGTGTGCCAACAAGCTAAATACTGCACCCGCCACCAGTGGGATTGTTACAACCACTACGTATTCCGACACACATTCGGTAGGATATTTCCATGGATTTCGTCACTGGATTACCAGTAGTACATGGCTATTCGGTAATCTTAGTTGTGGTGGATTGCCTTTCCAAATTTGCTTACTTCATTCTATTTTCCCCGGATTTCACAACACCTAAAGTGGCTGAGGCATTCCTCAAACATGTGGTTAGTATTCATGGTATGCTACAATTGATTGTGTCAGATTGAGACAAAGTATTCACTAGCCAGTTTTGGGAACAATGTTGTGCACGAAATGGAATTGAACTTGCCCAAAGTTCGACATACCACCCCAAATCGGATGGACAAATACCTGATGCTTGGAGATGTATCTCCATTGTTATACATAGGAGAATCCTCGGGATTGGTATAAACTCTTTCCATGGGCTGCTTACAGTTATAATACTTCATTCCACTCGGCCATCGACATGTCCCCATTCCATGCGATGTTTGGATGCGATCCCCCACCGCTAATCTGTTATGAACCCCAGGCCTTGGACACCCTAGAAATTCAGGAATAGCTCTAACAATGGAAGATGTTATCGGATACTCTATAGCAAAATCTTCTTAGAGCCTAGGCCCATATGAAGGTGCGAGTGGACAGTAAGCATCGTAATTTAGAGTTCCAAAAAGGTGAGTTTGTGTATGTGAAGCTCCAGCTTTATGGTCAAAATTCAGTCGCTTTGAGGAATAACTGGAAACTATCCACACGCTATTTCGGATCATTTAAGGTACTACAACATATTGGAAAGGTTGCCTACAAGTTGGAGCTACTGCAGACCGCAAAAATTCACTCAGTCTTCTATATTTCACTGCTCAAGAAGTGTGAGGGTTGTCCTAGTGCAGCTAACATTCCAAAATCCTTGATGATTGATGAAAAAGGATTCAAACTTCTACCAAAATCTTGTACTTGGTCACTGGATGATCAAAAGGAATGACAAATGGCATGAGGAGGTCTTGATTCAGTAGCAGCATCTATCTGTGGAGGAGACTACTTGGGAATTTTATGAAGAAATGCGATGCCAGTATCCCAACTTTGACTTTGAGGGCAAGGTCATTTTCAAAGGAGGTGGTAATGATACAAGGCATGAAGGGAAAGTCGTTACAAGGGTCACAAATGGGAAAGAAAAGCAAACTAACAAACCATAACCAATTGAAAGAGAAGTCAGAAACGTGACTGGGAGTTCAAATAGGGAGAGCTGTAGCTAGAAAAGGCAAAAAAAGTTGTGTGTCTATTTTCTTTCTAGAATCCTCTCTCCTCTAATTACTTCTATTCTTACTTTCCTCTTTAATCTCTTTCTTCTTACAGGTAAGTCTGAACTACGTTGAATAATACCCCCTTTAAAGAACACTCTTTTTATCTCTTGACTATATTTTCGTGATCAATTATTCTTATCATTTTTATTGGATTGTATTAAACCTATTTTTTACCATTACTTAATTCATACTCGTATTCTTTTTCTCAATTTGGCTTGCAATCATTATCAGAAAGTCAACCCAAAGTAAATATATATAATTCTTTAAAAAAAATAAT
>NC_029790.2:43706039-43709856 GCF_000816755.2 Arachis ipaensis
GGTTTATATTTAGTCCAATTACCCAAACACTTAGCAAAAATGTCCAAACCACTCATTAAACCTAATTCTGGACGGTGACGTTTGTGGTGGCATAAAAAAAGGTGGCTAAGAGTGGATAAAGCTTGACTGACCAATACCTGTTGGACACTTGATATTTGACAAGAAGTATAAATAAAATTTGGACATCAAAAAATTAGACTTGTGATATGAGCCCTAGATTTGGGCAAAAAATTGAATAAGGTAATATTAATAGGTCGAAAAAATTCGTAGAGTCAATAAAATTTGATGATAAATTATTTTTTTGTTACCCTAAATACTAAATAAATAATATTAGTCAATGAAAAATCAAAAGCAAGCTTACAATTCATGAGTGGAAAGAAAAAAAGAAAATTGAAGATCAAATTTATTCGAATAAATAGTAAAAATAAAAAGAAATTATTAAATTGATATTTGATATGAAATTTTTATAAAATGAAGTGGTTTATATTGAGATACAAACTTTGAATAAATTTTTGTCAATTATATATCAATATTGGAGTTTAGGCTTTAGGTTTTATTTGTATAAATTTTTTTTTGTTTATTCTAAAAATTGAAAAAACAAAAAGAGCAAACAAAATTATACTTTACAATTTTTAGAATAAACAAAATTATGTATTATCCTATTTTTGGTTTTCTTTTTATTTTAAAATAAACAAAAAATAAGACAACAAATCATTATACTTTACAATTTGCATAATAAACAAAATTATTTATTATCCTATTTTTGGTTTTTTTAATTTTAAAATAAACAAAAAAAATAAGATAATAAATCATTACACTTTACCATTTTAATTCTTGTATTGAAAAATTTGGATATCATTCTAATTACTTACCGTTTGAATGATTTTATTTCTTCAACTTATCACGGGACTACAAAGTACAAACTAATACGAATTATTTAAATTATTTGATAGTAAAAAATGTTAAGCAAAAAAATTATTTAAAAAAAATTGTTTTAAACAAATAAATCTAAAATAATTTTATTGTCAATTCATGTTATATTATTTAATTTTCAACAACTCAATATTAATACATTAAGAAAAACTTTTAATTAATACTAGTATAAAAAATAATTTTAATCAAAATTAGAACTAAACCCGAATAATTAGAGTATGCTATGTAAACTTAAACATTATGAATGTTTTTTAAGATAGCAAATATTAGAGACAAAAAGGGCGAGCCAGGGGAAAAAGAAAAAAAAAACCCTAGCAGAGAAAGAGTACGTACTCCGTACTCAGAGAGAATGAGAGAAGGAGAGAGCGGGAGAGAGCGTTTGAGGGTGAAACACGGTGAAGAAGATGGCCATGCCATCGAAAGAGATAAGGGGGAGAGTGTGGGAGGGTTTGCATCAGGTGTGAAGGAGGGATCAAGTAAGGGCGACCTTAGTTCCAGGGTGACTTCCAAGATTTCGTTCCGTGACAAGGTTATTGGTTCTACGGTAGCCACAGGGATAAATCGGGCTGAAGCTCTAGATGAGGATTCCATGGCAGTGGTCACTGGAAAACAAGGAGATCCTATGCCTCCAAGAGTTTGCTTCTCCGAAGAGGCTAGGAACATCCTTTCTCAACCATACAAGGAAGCAATTGTGATTAAGGTTCTTGGAAAAAACCTTAGTTACACGGCCATGTTTCATAAATTGAAAGGGGTATGGAGGATCACCGGTGGATATGAAATCTTGGATGTGGGTTTTGGGTACTTCCTCGTTAAATTTGATCGCATGGACGATCGAGAGAAGGTTTTACTAGGGGACCATGGATGATCTTCGGTCACTATATTGCGGTCAAGCCATGGACACCGGATTTTAAACCTTGTGAGGACACTTTCGAGGAGACTATGGTTTGGATTCGAATCTCTGGTTTGAGCATATGGTACTATCAGGATAAAGCCATGATGAGAATCGCTTCTGCTGTGGGAAGACCAGTCAAGGTGGATCTGGCTACTAAGTTGGCGGAAAGGGGAAAAATTGCTCGGGCTTGCGTGCAAATTAATCTTGGTTTGCCGGTGGTCCGGAGTGTGATTGTCGATGAGTTTGAATATAAGGTGGAGTATGAATGCTTACACCTTATTTGTGACAAGTGCAATTGTTTCGGGCATCCAGCAACTGACTGCAGAATGACCCCAATAGATTCGGAAAGGGTGGATCGAAAGGAAACATCAGTGACCGAAGAGATGTGGAGACAGAAATACAAAATTTTTTCATCTGCAGACAGTTATCAGGAGAAAGAGGAACAAAATTCATGGGTTATTTTTGGAGGATGGGTCTTGGACCACGGAGACTACGACTCTAGAACTGGTGGCAAATTCTTTCTTTCAAAAGCTCTTTTCTACAAGGGAGGATATTGACCTGGACGCCATGGGGCCTTTTCCTTGCCCGTCTCTTAGTACTGAGGCTTGTCGAAAGTTAGTGGAACCGGTGACGTCTGAAGAGGTTAAAAGAGCTGTGATGACCATGAGTTCATTTAAAGCCCCAGGGCCAGATGGATTTCAAGCAATTTTCTACAAAGAGTTCTGGGACTCTCTTAGCAACGATGTGTGTAGATTGGTCAAGCGAGCCTTTGAGGGTGAGCCATTGAATGCGGCTATTTTCGATACTCTCATTGTTCTAATTCCTAAAGTGGAAGTTCCCTCTTCCTTACGAGAGTTTCGGCCTATTAGCTTATGTAATGTAATTTATAAAATTGTCACAAAGGTTCTAGTTAACAGGTTCAGACCTTTCCTGTCGGAGATCATTGGTCCTTTGCAAGGAGGGTTCATTCCAGGAAGAGGAACCACAGAGAATATTATCATTGCTCAAGAGATTATGCACTTCATGAGGAACACCAAGTCTCGAAAAGGGACCATGGCATTCAAGATTGATTTGGAAAAAGCTTATGACAGGGTAGACTGGCATTTTCTGGAAGCTACTTTGGTCCGGTTTGGGTTTCCAAAGGCTACCATTAATCTTATATTGAATTGTGTGACTTCCTCTTCGTTGGCAGTTTTGTGGAATGGGAACAAGCTCCAAAATTTCAATCCGAAGAGAGGGTTGAGGCAAGGAGATCCTATGTCTCCTTATCTATTTGTACTCTGTATGGAAATGCTTGCATGCTTTATCTCTCATAGAGTTTTTCAAGGTTTGTGGAACCCGGTAGCAATTTCTAGGAACGGACCACGACTCTCTCATTTGATATTTGCAGATGATATTTTACTTTTCTGTAAGGCATCAAAAGCTCAAGTAATAGAGGTCATGCATTGTTTGGACTTGTTTTCTAGAGCGTCAGGTTTAAAGGTAAATCTTCATAAGTCAAAGGCCCAGTGTTCCAAGAGGGTGTCGGAGAGGAGAAAAGAGGTTCTCTCAGGGGTCTCTAACATCCGGTTCTGCAATGATTTGGGTAAATACCTGGGAATTAACATCGGTCATGCCAGAGCTTCCAGGAAGACGGCTCAGGAGATTATTGAAAAAATTTCGAGAAAGCTCTCCAGTTGGAAAGGACGCCTACTGAATAAGGCAGGGAGGCTTTGTCTTGTTAAATCGGTTATGGCCTCTATCCCAGTTTATGAAATGCAAATTTCTCTTCTCCCGAAGTATGCATGTAATAAAATTGATTCCTTGATGAGACAATTCTTGTGGAAAGGCCAAGAGACTGGAAAAGGGCTGCCTCTGGTCAGGTGGGAGGTCGCCATAACTCCTAAAAAGGCAGGAGGATTGGGTATTAGGGATACTTCCTGTGCTAACATGGCGCTTCTGGGAAAGTTGGTATGGGATTGTCTAAATAATAGTGAGAAGTTATGGGTGCAG
>NC_029790.2:43710480-43712214 GCF_000816755.2 Arachis ipaensis
AGAGAAGTTCAAATTTACTATGTGGCTTAGCTTACATGATGCTCTACCAACTGAGACCTTTCGATTCAAGCGGCATTTAGCTTCTTCAGATATGTGTAAGAGATGTAACAAGGCGCAGGAGACTATGGAGCATTGCCTTAGAGACTGTGAACGATCAAAGGCAATCTGGTATATGTTGGATCCTAGTATCCTGGACTCGACGGCTGGTACTGCTCTTGAAGAGTGGTTTCGGAAGGCCTTGGCTAACAATGAGGCGTCCTTTGGTGCAGGGCTTTGGTGGGTATGGAGACATAGGTGCAATGACATATTCAACACTGACAACCCTTGGACAGACCATAAGGTTGTTGCCTTGGCCAGAATTACCGCCAAGGACTTACAGGTTTACAGGAATCGAAGCAATGCCTTTAGGTCTCTCCGAAATTGCCTGTGTTGGGAACCACCGGTAGGCAATAGTTTTAAAGTTAATTGTGATGCAAGCTTGTATATGGATTCAAATTTAGCGGGATTTGGGTGTATTATTAGAGATTCTAAGGGAGATTGGATCTCGGGCTGCTCTGGAAGCATTCCCCCTTGGTCTATAATCAGATGTGAATTATTTGCTGCTTGGAGGGGGCTGGTTTTAGCTTGGGATTGCGGTTTGAGGGATATTATATGTGAAACAGATTGCCTTGACATTCTGCCCATCATGCATGAGCTTACAAGTGGGTATCCATTTGAAGTAACAGATTTGGTTCACAAGATTCAGGAGCTTTTATCTCGTCCTTGGCTTGTTCACGTTGAATGGGTGTCCCGAGAAGCAAATAGAGCTGCGGATTGGATGGCTAAATATGGTGCCAAGAGTAACTCTAATCATGTTATTTGGTCTGAGCCTAGTGTTGATCTCCAACGAATCATCCGCTCGGATTTAGAATAGTTTTTGCTTTGTTTCTTTCCTTGTTTAGTCACCAAAAAAGAGTATGCTATGTCAAGAATGAATCTGTCAATCGTAATAAAAAAAAAATATCTCATCGAGATGAGTTTGTTTTCTAATTCAGACAATATTTAAATTTTACAAATCATCTCAAATCAATCAAATTCTACGCAATTATATCACTTTAGTTAAGTTTGCTCATATCAAACGGTTTTTTCATAAACCAATTATTTACACAATTTTAAAACATGCATCGAGATATTGCCTTTCTTCTATACTAAATTGTTAGACTCCATTGACTATATAGCGTCAGCAAATACATAACATGAAATTTCGTATGGAGTGAAAAATATTTTTGGGATATCTGTGAATTATTTTTATGCAAATATTCTGTATATGTAAACGCTTTTAAAAATAAATCTCTTCCATAAATTCTATAAAAGGAGAAAAATTTAAAATCCTAAATTTAAAATTCTAAATTCTTATATAACAATAAGAAAAAAAAAATTATACAAGAAAAACTTAAAATCTAAACCCCAATATTAATATATAATTGATAAAAAATTATTCAAAGTTTGTGTCTCAATATAAATCACTTCATTTTAAAAAAAAAATTCATCTCAAACATCTATTTAACAATTTTTTTTAGTTTTTACTATTTACTCGAATAAATTTGTTCTTCTAGTTTTTTTTTTTCTTTTTCCCACTCAAGAATTATAAATTTGTTATTTTTTATTGATGTTACTTATTTAATATTGAGGTAACAAAAAAATAAATCACCATTAAAATTTATAGACTCTACAATTTTTTGAGGCCTATTGATG
>NC_029790.2:43712296-43712783 GCF_000816755.2 Arachis ipaensis
ACATAAGCTTAATTTTTTGGTGTCCAAATTTCATTTATACCCCTCACAGTAACATTCCAATGAATTCCCATAACTTATTCGATTTTCATGCTGATTAACTATCCTTCCTTCATAATTCTCTTGCCAAATGTCAAGTGTCAACAAGTATTGGTTGGTCAACCTTTATCCACCCTTTCCATGTCATCACAGACCTCACCAGTCCCGGATACTCTTTTAGGACACACAATATTAATATTACAACAACATTAACGTGAGCAATTTCTAATTATTAATAGGTAGCAGCTCTTATTATTATTATTATTATTATTATTATTATTATTAGAGAAAATTTCATTCACTTTTCTTGCGAGATGCTAAAATGACACTTTTTTCCCCGCTATTTATAAAATATACATTTCCCTCCCTTATAACTTTTAAAAAACCTCCTCTTTAATCCATTTTAAATTTTTTTGTGTTAACTAATGTTAACTTTATCCATTTTTCAAAA
>NC_029790.2:43712902-43715406 GCF_000816755.2 Arachis ipaensis
TTGTTAACAAAAATTTTGGTAAAATCATAATTTAATAATTAAAAAAATTATTGAAGGGTATCTTAAAAAAATAATTTAATTATTAAATTTTTTAAAAAATATTTTGGTAAAAATATAATTTAATCAATAAAAAATAATTTATTAAAAGATATTTTGATAAGCAAAATTTAATGACAAAAAAATAAATTTTTTGCTAAAGGATATTTTTGTAAAAAATAATTTATTTTTTCTTGAAAAATGGATAAAGTTAACATTAGTTAATATAAAAAATTTAAAATGGATTAAAGAGGAGGTTTTTTAAAAGTTATAAGGGAGGAGAATGTACATTTTATAAATAGAAGGGAGGGGAGTGTCATTTTAGCATCTCGTAAAAGAGGGGACTGAAATTTTCTCTTATTATTATTATTATTCTATGGCACTGTATCAACCTCCTCTCTTTGCCTCTCCTTCTCACACCACCTCACACCTTTTTTCTTCACTTCTATTGGAGCCACTTCTTCTTATTTTGTGCTCACCGTCGAAACTAGAGAAAAGCATGGGAGCAATGTGACCACGAGGAGCATGGTTGAGGCGCACACATGAGGCGAGCACTGCTGGAGCGTGCAATAAAGAGAGAATGTGGCGCTAAAGCAAACTTTTTTATATTTGGATTCTGATAGAATTTGCAACGAGTAATAATTGATCCTAATACATTTTCAGTTTGATTTGGGACCACTCATGCCTTCTAATGTTGAGTTTCTTTACGCAGATTATATGTTGTAGTTAATTTTAGCATATCTTTTCTCCCATATTTGTCTTGCATCGTAGAATTAAGGTATGACTTGCTGAGGCAGAGCAATTTTCTTTGCCATGAATCGACGCATCACCCCATCATAATGCCAACAACGTTGTTTCTTGGGATTTAAGAAATTAATTCTAACTAAAAACAAAAGTACTCGTAATGTCAACAATAAATCCAATAATAAATCAACCACAAGTACATATAAAATTAACAACATAAGGACTTTAAGCATTGCTCGCCAATCTAGATGCATCACCACATTGGGGCAAGTCCTCTGGTGTGACCAACTGATGATTGGATTTTTGATGGTTTAGAATTTCACAAATGAATTCTCGTTGCAAGTATAGTTTCTAAACCAAGCAATAATTCTTTCATACAAAAGATTGTTTGTCACAAGTAACAAAACCCCTAAATTTATAAACCGAAGTATTGGAACCTCGGGTCGTTCTCCCTAGGAATTACAATGAAGTGTCTTGTTATTGGTTATGGATTGTATTTTGGGGTTTTGGGATAAGAGACATGAAATGTAAATGACAATGAAAATAAACTAACAACTAAAAAGCACTTGGCAAGGTTGTGAGAATTAGAAGTCCTATCCTAGTTATCCTCCTCGATTGTGACCACAATTGTCCATTGCTACCACTTAGTTAACCTCTAATAATGGAGGAAAGTCAAGTGGATGAATCAACTTGATTCCACAAGTCCTAGCCAACTCCCAAGGGAAAGACTAGCTTTAGTGGTATCTAAATCAATTAGCAACTTCTAATTATCAATCAACAAAGACATTAGATAACTCAAGCGTCACTAATTACTCTACCATAGCCAAGAGGAACAAAATCTACACTAAAACTAAAAGAGGCATTTCAACAAACACATAGAGTGCAATAGAAGTAAACATTATTAATTGCAAGAATTAAAGGAATCTACAACTACAAAGGCAAGAGATCAACAATAGAAAAGCAAAGAAGAACAATTATTATGAATTACCTCTTATTGAATTGGAAGAAAGTAGAAGGAACAATACTAGATCTACAACAAAATATAAGAACAACATAAAGGAAATTACAACAAAAGAATAGAAGAAGAATGAATATAACAACAAGGAATTGAAAGGTAGAAGGAGATGAAAGCATGAATTAAAATCTAGATCTAAGGTTATTGAACTAAACCTAATCCTAATTCTAGAGAGAAGTGAGAGCTTCTCTCTCTAAAACCCTCAACTAAAGTAATTAGTTAGTTGGAAGTGATGTTATAGTAATGATTCATGTCTTCCCCTTAATCCTTCATCCTTTTATCCCTTTCCCTTAGCAATTTGGCGCCAAAAATGGGTTCAGAAACCCTCTCAAATCGCCAGGCACGTGTTGCATTAGTGAGGTCATGTGCCCTCATCGACGCGTGCGCGCACGGTACGCGTGCGCGTCCCTGGCTAATTCTGCGATGTGCGCGCGAGCGCCTTGTGCGCGTGCGCGTGCATGGCTGACTTTTTTTTCTTTGACTTTTTATGCTTCTCTCCACTTGTATGCTTCCTTCCTTGCTTCCTTTGATCCATGCCTAGCCTATTTCAACCCTGGAATTACTAGCAAACACATCAAGGCATCTTATGGAATCAAACAGAAACTAGAATTCATCAAAATAAGGTTTAAAAAGCATGTTTTTACACTTAAGCACAATTATGGAAGAGATAACAAAACCATGCTAATTCTTAGGCTAAATGTGACAAAAG
>NC_029790.2:43716990-43717778 GCF_000816755.2 Arachis ipaensis
TCCTAGTGTGCTTGAGATGCTTTAAGTAAGCTTGTAAGGTAAGACAAGCATTAGAGAAGCATGAAAGCATTCAAGTCAAACATATGGATGGATATAATCATGAAATACAATGCATTAAGGTAAATGCTCAACATTATCCATCAAGAGATTGCCTAATCAAGGGAAAAGGATCCAAATCACATGGTGGCTAGCTACAACATGCAATTCGAAAGAGTTATAAGCTCGAAGACAATTCTCATCACTTGGTATTTTTCAAAAGGTAAGCATGAAGAACTCAAAACCAAGTAACAAAATATAACCTCAATCATAGAATCCAAAAAAGATTATCTAAAAACATTCATGCTAAAATAGCATTTGGGCAATAAGGGATATAGCAATGTATAGTAAACAAAGTCAATACTCCAACACTTATGATGAAAAGAGAGAAAATAAAGTGAAAACTAAACTAAAACTAACCAATCAACTAACTAAATAACTAATTTGTTAACTAAAATAAATGGTTGTCAATGGTGTTTGGAAGTGTTGGATGAGGAGTAGGAGAAAGGAGAAGGAAAGAAATAGAAAGAGGAGAAGAAAAGAAATGTGGTGAAGGAAGGAAATCCGCGCGTACGTGGTGCACGAAATTGTGATCTCCAGGCTCGAACAAATCCTGGTAATGGCTCCAAAGCTTGGTGCTCTGATCTTAATTCATAATTGTCACAACTTCAATGCAACTAACCAGCAAGTGCACTGGGTCGTCCAAGTAATACCTTACGTGAGTAAGGGTCGAATCCCACGGAGATTGTTGG
>NC_029790.2:43718952-43720689 GCF_000816755.2 Arachis ipaensis
TAGAAACAAGCGTGTTTGAATAGAAAACAGAAATAGTTGCATTAATTCATCGAAACACAGCAGAGCTCCTCACCCCCAAAAATGGAGTTCAGAGACTCATGCCATCAAAGAATACAAAGTTCAGATCTAAAATATCATGAGTTACAAAATAAATCTCTAAAAGTTATTTAAATACTAAACTAATAAACTAGGTTTACAGAAAATGAGTAAACTATGATAGATAGTGCAGAAATCCACTTCTAGGGCCCACTTGGTGTGTGCTGGGGCTGAGACTTAAGCTTCTCATGTGCTTGGGCTGTTTCTATAGTTGAACGCCAGGTTGTAACCTGTTTCTAGCGTTGAACTCCAACTTGTAACCTATTTCTGGCGCTGAACGCCATACTGCAACATGGAACTAGCGTTGAACGCCATTTTATGTCATCTATCCTTGAGCAAAGTATGGACTATTATATATTTCTGGAAAGCCCTAGATGTCTACTTTTCAACGTAATTGGAAGCGCGCCAATTGGAATTCTGTAGCTCCAGAAAATCCATTTTGAGTGCAGGGAGGTCAGAATCCAACAGCATCTGCAGTCCTTTTTCAGCCTGAATCAAATTTTTGCTCAGCTCCCTCAATTTCAGCCAGAAAATACCTGAAATCATAGAAAAACACACAAACTCATAGTAAAGTCCGGAAATATAATTTTTATTTAAAAACTAATAAAAATATAATAAAAAGTGACTAAAACATATTAAAAACTACCTAAAAACAATGCCAAAAAGCGTATAAATTATCCGCTCATCAATGAGCGAGGATGATGATGAAATACTTTATTTGCCAACCATCCCTGAAGAAACAGAGAAACTGAACAAGGACCATAATGATGCAATGTCTCAAGATTACTGTAAGACAACAAAAAAATCACCTAAGCCAAAAAGAGCCAAAACTCAACCCACTCCTAAGGCCACTCCTCAGCCTACACCTAAGCCTACTCCTCAGCCCACACCTAAGGCTACTCCTCAGCCCACACCCAATCCCACTCCTCAGCCTACACATCAGCCCACACCTAAAGCCACACCTGAGCCCACTTCTAAGTCCACACCTCAGCCCGCACCTCAGCCCACTCCTAAGCCCACACCTAAGCCTACTCCTCAGCCCAACCCCAACCCACATGTACGCCCACACCTAAGCCCACTCCAAAGCCCAAAACCAAGGCCATGCAAAAGCCCGTCCAGCAACCCAAATCTTGGACTAAACCCCAGGTTGCTAAAGGGAGTGGCAAGGCTACAGCAGCCGACAAGATCAGCAAGAAGGTGAAATCCACAACCTGGGTGAACCTTAAGCACTCTATTTTCCAGTATTACCACCGGATACATACATGCCACAGACACATAATTGGATGAACCTTTTCAGATTGTGACTCAGCTTTGCTAAAGTCCCCAATTAGAGGTGTTCAGGGTTCTTAAGCACACTCTGTTTTTGCTTTGGACCTCGACTTTAACCGCTCAGCCTCAAGTTTTCACTTAACACCTTCACGCCACAAGCACATGGTTAGGGACAGCTTGGTTTAGCCGCTTAGGCTAGGATTTTATTCCTTTAGGCCCTCCTATCCACTGATGCTCAAAGCCTTGGATCCTTTTTATTACCCTTGCCTTTTGGTTTTAAGGGCTATTGGCTTTTTTTTTTTTTGCTCTTGCCTTTTGGTTTAAAGAGCTTTTGGCTTTTTCTGCTTGCTTTTTCTTTTTCTTGCTCTCTTT
>NC_029790.2:43725338-43726025 GCF_000816755.2 Arachis ipaensis
TGGTGCCCATTTTGGGCGTTCAACGCCCATTTGCTGCCATTTCTGGCGTTGAACGCCAGAACCATGCTTGTTCTCGGCGTTCAGCGCCAGGATGTTGCCATTTTGGGCGTTCAGCGCCAGAACCATGCTATGTTCTGGCGTTTGAACGCCAGGCAGATGCTCCTCCAGGGTGTGATTTTTCTTCTGCTGTTTTTGATTCCATTTTTGATTTTTATTTTTATTTTGTGACTCCACTTGATCATGAACCTAAGAAAACATGAAAAACAATAAAAATAAGAATTAGATAAACATTGGGTTGCCTCCCAACAAGCGCTTCTTTAATGTCAATAGCTTGACAGTGAGCTCTCATGGAGCCTCACAGATGTGCAGAGCTTTGTTGAGACTCTCCAACACCAAACTTAGAGTTTGGATATGGGAGTTCAACACCAAACTTAGAGTTTGGTTGTGGCCTCCCAACACCAAACTTAGAGTTTGACTGTGGGGGCTCTGGTTGACTCTGCTTGGAGAGAAGCTTTTTCTGCTTCCTCCCCATGGTTGCAGAGGGAGATCCTTGAGTTTTAAACACAAGGGAGTTCTCATTCCATTGAAGGAATATTTCACCTCTGTCAACATCAATCACAGCTCTTGCTGTGGCCAGGAAAGGTCTTCCTAGGATGACGGATTCATCCTCTTCCTTTCCAGTATCCA
>NC_029790.2:43728318-43730106 GCF_000816755.2 Arachis ipaensis
TTGATGTATAAATCCACTTCCGGGGCCCACTTCGTGTGTGCTTGGGCTGGGCTTTAACTTTCCACGTGCAGAGGTCCTTCTTGGGGTTGAACGCCAGTTTTTGTGCCAGTTTGGGTGTTCAACTTTGGTTTTGGATCCTTTTCTGGCGCTGGACGCTAGATTTGGGTAGAAAGCTGGTGCTGGACGCCAGTTTACGTCGTCAATTCTTGGCCAAAGTATGGACTATTATATATTGCTGGAAAGCCCTGGATTTCTACTTTCCAACGCAATTGGAAGCGCGCCATTTCGAGTTCTGTAGCTCCAGAAAATCCACTTTGAGTGCAGGGAGGTCAGAATCCAACAGCATCAGCAGTCCTTTTTCAACCTCTGAATCTGATTTCTGCTCAAGTCCCTCAATTTCAGCCAGAAAATACCTGAAATCACAGAAAAACACACAAACTCATAGTAAAGTCCAGAAATGTGAATTTAACACAAAATCTATTAAAAACATCCCTAAAAGTAACTAGATCCTACTAAAAACATACTAAAAACAATGTCAAAAAGCGTATAAATTATCCGCTCATCAGTACGTGCGCATGCCGCGCGCGCGCGGATGGCTTATTTCGAGAGTGACGCGTACGCGTCATGTGCGCGAGCGCGCAAATAGGTTTGTGCCAGAGGCATAACGTTGGCGCGGCGCAGGCACAACTCTCTGGAAAATGTATGGAGGTTGGAACTTCTCAATCCACGCGTACGCACGCATGGCGCGCGCGCGTGGATGGTCAAAAATGCTGTAAGTGCGCGTACGCGCCATGTACGCGTACGCGTGGATGGTGCTCTGTTTTTCAAAATTTTTTCTATGTTTTTGCACCAATCCAAGCATTCCAAACCTCCAAACAGCTAAAACAGCTACATAAAACCTTATTTAACATACTTAAACTACCAAACATACTTAACTAACTAAACAAAATATGAAATTAAACTAATTCTACCAATATATACAAAAGAGAAAATGAAAGGAAGGAAGGTGGTTCTTCTTGGTAAGGTGGTGGTGTGTATTGAGGTGGTTCTTGGGAGTAGTAATCTTGGAATTGTGGTTCCATGTATGGCTCATATGGTTCAAAAGGAGGTTGGTATGGTGGGTAAGGATCATGATCATATGGAGGTTTTTGTTGAAAATAGGCTTGTGAATGTGGTTGAAGGTTATGTTGAGGGTATGGCTCATGGGCATATGGTGGTGGTTCTTGAAAGTCACAAGGGAGTTCTCCATAGCCATTAGATTGATATGCATCAAAGAATGGCTCTTCTTCATAGTGCATTGGTGGGGGTTGTTGCCATGAGGATTGATCATAAGCATATGGCTCCTCCCACCTTTGGTTATCCCATCCTTGATACACATTCTCATTATAGTCCTCATCACCTACAACATAATTGTAACTACACTCATAGCCAACATGAGAATTCATGATAGCAAGAGGAAAATGAAAACAAAATCAAATAAGAAGCAAGAAAATTAAATCCTAAAACTAGCAAGAGCTAACAAAAGCAAACATATTCACACTATTCACATATATACAATAACCAATAACATAACACCATTGCAATTCCCCGGCAACGGCGCCATTTTGATGATTGGATTTTTGATGGTTTAGAATTTCACAAATGAATTCTCGTTGCAAGTATAGTTTCTAAACCAAGCAATAATCCTTTCATACAAAAGATTGTTTGTCACAAGTAACAAACCCCTAAATTTATAAACCGAAGTATTGGAACCTCGGGTCGTTCTCCCTAGGAATTACAATAAAGTGT
>NC_029790.2:43731663-43761698 GCF_000816755.2 Arachis ipaensis
TTATGAGTTATTTTGGGGTTTTGGATAGGATCATGAAAAGTAAATGGCAATGAAAATAAACTAACAACTATAAAAGGCTCTTGGCAAGGTATGAAAATTAGAAGTCCTATCCTAGTTATCCTTCTCAATTGTGATGAGAATTGTTCATTGCTACCACTTAGTTAACCCTTACTAATTAAAGGAAAGTCAAGTGGATGAATTGACTTGAGCCACAAGTCCTAGCCACCTCCCAAGGAAAGACTAGCTTTAGTGCACTCCAAACCAATTAGCAATCTCTCCAATTATCAATCAACAAAGGAATTAGATAACTCAAGTGTCACTAATTACTCTACCTAGGCCAAGAGGAACAAAATCTATACTATATCTAGAAGAGGCATTTCAACAAACACATAAAAGGCAATAAAAGTAAACAACATAAATTGCAAGAATTAAAGAGAGATCTAACTACAAAGGCAAGAGATCAACAATAGAAAAGCAAAGAAGAACAATTATTATGAATTACCTCTTATTGAATTGAAAGAAGAAAATGGAATGAACAATAGTAGGTCTACAACAAAACATAAGAACAACATAAAGGAAATTGCAATGTAACAACAAGAATTGAAAGGTAGAAGTAGAAGAAAGCAAAGATTAAAACCTAGATCTAAGATTATTGAACTAAACCTAATCCTAATTCTAGAGAGAAGTGAGAGCTTCTCTCTCTAGAAACTAACTCTAATTACTAAACTAAGCTAATGATTAAAAGTATGTTGATTCCTCTTCAATCCTTGGCTTAAATAACATCAGAAATGAGTTGGATTGGGCTCACAAGGCTTCTAAAATCGCTGGCCATGTTTTGCTTTAAGTGAACCAGGTGGCAGCAACGGCGCGTGCGCGTACTATGCGTGTGTGCGCCACCATATGTGTAGCAACTATGGCAAATCTTATATCGTTTCGAAGCCCCGGATGTTAGCTTTCTAACCCAACTGGAACCGCATCATTTGGACCTCTGTAGCTCAAGTTATGGTCGTTTAAGTGCGAAGAGGTCGGCTTGACAGCTTTCCAGTTCTTTCATTTCTTCATGAGTTCTCCAACTTTTCATGCTTTCTTTCTTCATTCCCTTGATCCAATCTTTGCCTCCTAAACCTTAAATCACTTAACAAACATATCAAGGTATCTAATGGAATCAAGGAGAATTAGATTTAGCTATTTTAAGACCTAAAAAGCATGTTTTCACTCTTAAGCACAATTAAAGGAGAAGTTATAAAACCATGCTATTTCATTGAATAAATGTGGGTAAAAGGTGATAAAATCCCCAAAAATCAATACAAGATAAACCCTACAAATGGGGTTTGTCACCAACCTGCCTCGCTTAGGATGGTTTGGATTAGTCTGGTCCATGTTTATCCAAATCCTGGTTGTTTTTTGGCGACTTTCAGTAACACATCTCTTGGAAAGATTAGAAATTAATAACTCGACAAGCATAATGGGAGGAGGGAAAAATCTTCAGGAATTGGGGGGTCTAATTCATTTTATAGACACCGTACTCATGTGGTAGACATCATCAATATTAGTTGCTAAGTTAAATTGAGAATATGAACAACAAACAAGCACATGATGGCATGAATAATAAAGTGTCTGGAAGTACCCTCAACCACAAGTGCATTGTGACAACAAGAAAATCCACCTATGGGTATCGTCTCATCCATCATAAATTCTAAGCTACCCTGGTCATATATGTGACACTGAAGTTTTGATAAGCCTTCAAGTTGGCCTCAATTGCTTTAACAAGTTCCTGACAAAACTGTTGGTCAAGATTAAATTTTGCTTTGGCGTCACATCTTTTGCGAACAAATAGCTCAAAAAATTTTGCAGTATGTAGAGGTCATTAAAGAAGTGACTAGAAAGTTTCTTGTGCCTTCTAAAATGACATTTACACTGTTAGAGATGTTGGTTTTCATGTAGCTAAACCTACGACCCGTATCTCGATGTTGCATCCACTTAGCTAAGTTCATCCTATTAGTCCAACTACATATTTTTAGATTTTCGCTTTCTAGGATGTCAAACCAATAATCAAACTCAATCTCTATAAATAAGTCTTTCATGACTCGACGTTCTTACCCTCAAGTATTGCAAAAGTGATGGAGAGTATATTGAAATTTCTATCCCGTGCAATTGTCATATGCAATGTGCCTTCATACTTGGTACAAACAAGTTTTGTCAATACTAATTAGTGACTTGCAGTACTTGAAAGTCTTAATACATGGTGCGAAATGTCTATAAAAGCCCATTAAAAAATACGGAATGTCTTATCCAATTCATTTCAGCAATGCAATAGTGTCAGGCATAGTCATTTATATGCCTATAACCTATCTAGGCAAATCGTTGCACAAATCTTCTCAATTTCTATAGATTTTTACAATTTCTTTGTTAGAAGACTTTTCTATAACTCAGCTTAAAACCATAAGTTTCCTGTGATCATCACTTGAAATCTCGGTTGCAAATTTGTGTAAGTTCCATTATACTTCTTAACGTCCCAGTAATCCTTTTGTCAGAGTGTGACCTGAATAAACCATTTTTAACTATTTCAAAGTCTTTTGTACTTTCTATGATATTTTAGGTGATCTAACTCAAATATCTTATACTCAACATCACAGTAAATGCTATAATTCTCCACACTAAGAACTACTTCCTCCTTATGTTGAAAATGCTATCTCATTTAAAACTCATTGGGTGCACGAAAATCTCGGATGGATCATTGCTCCCAATCCTAGAACCTAAATCCAAAAATCCTATCCATCCCCGTCATCAAGATTGAGAGTTGAGAATTGGAGAGGGGTATTGTTCTCTAAACTCATTGGATAACTTGCCTTTATCGCCAAAATATTCCCTCTATCCTTGTCATTGTTCCTCATTGTCATCATCGTCGCCAAGTGCTTTTCTCTATTGTATCTGAGTCTTTGACGTCCATAGTGGCTCTAAACACATGATGAGGTAACGCCATTGCAACCACAAGTTGATTGGATGTGTGATTATCTCCTATGTCATATGCAACATCAACATCACAATTCAAATCCACTGCAAAAGAAAAAGACACCATCAATGTTATGCCAACAGAACGAGGATTAGAAGCAAATCCTCCAAAGCTAACTGCCATATCTTCAAGCTTGGCTTACAATTCTGTCATTCGAATATCAGAAAAATTCTCACAACAATGACATAGTATTCATATTTCATCATCATTATGTATCATTAAAGAGGCAAACTTCACAAATCCTTATCCAAGTGTATTTGGGATCCTGCACAATGTTTGATCCACTTGTCTTTTCCATATACTAATGTTTTGTAAAATGAGATTTAGTAATTCTGCAAATGTGGTAAATGGTTGTATAAAGAGACCAGTTGGATTTGTCGCTAAAAGATACTCTCTCCTCACTTCTCTTCATGTCTCTCTTGTGATGTATAGAGCTAAAAAGTTATTAGACATTTTTTGTCTGTGGATAGCTAGTAAAGCACTAAGATATGAAACTGCAAAGCATTTTCTTCATGAATCAGTATATCAATAGGTTTTAGTGCCACTAATAAATCGTGATCGATATTCAGGTTTTATTTGTAGTCCTACATAATCATAATAAATACTAGTAGCTAGGTTTTTGGGCCTCCATTTCATTACTAATTGTTGTATTTCTTTGGGCTTTGGAGATAGTTTGTAAAACTGTCATGTCCCATGATTTAATAGGGTATTTTCTTGTGTATTCATGTTACTAAATCATAGGCTTGGAATAATGTGTTTTATGTAGACGTAATATCCCACAAACTACCATTGAGTAAAAAGAAGACAAATAAGTAGCAAAACTTAATTTAGAACAATTGAATAATTTGATTTCTTATTTCATTTTATGTATTTAAATTATCCTTATTATCATTTAAAGTTTTAAAATCTTATTTTTAAAAAAAAAATCCAATTTTATATTTTTAATAAATGCTCTACTTATTAGACTCTTGTTAAGAGGAAAAAAAGGAGCAAAAAGAAACGGCCAATTTATTATTGACAGAAATAATTATTCGAATCAGTATATATCTGAATGCTCTTAAGAGATATATTGATTAATCACCATTTTTAAACTTATTTAGATATTCGAAATCCTCCTAGGATATAAAGCATGGCAGTTATGCTTATTGCTATATAATCTTTAGCCATTCAAAAGTTATATATATATATAAGATACAGGCTGTTCCACTAGGTATCTATGTAATCAAAATAGGAGTAGTGCTGTGGTTCAAATTTTCTAGTAAAACTTTTACAATGAAAGAGAGATTTTTCCTATTCTGATAATGTTATTACTCTCATAATCTTAATTTTTGAGAATATTGTATCTTTATTATGAGTTAATTCAATTGATCATATGTCTACTAAGATAAATTTATAAAAAGGTTCGGGTTTTTTGGATGTTTGTTGGAGGATAGTGAAAAGTATTTGGAAAAACTATTTTATAAAGGGTTCTTTTATCCATTTTAAACCACTCTTTCTCTAAAGCCATTATTTTTAGGAGCAATGCTAGGGGGACAGCAACTTTTGTAATTAGTAGCCATCAAATAACCATCAATGATAATTTAATGGTGTGATATTGGTGTGAGATTTCATCCAATGGCTCACCTTTCTCTGCTGGTTACATGCTGGCCAAAATTCAATAAAATTGATGGCCCCCTAGACTTTTCCTATTTTTAGAGGTATTGATTTTTCATGATAAGGATGTTCTTCAAATAATGGTTTAGTTTTAAACAAATCTGATGGCTGCAATACTGTATATATGTGATGAGCGGATAATTTATACGCTTTTTGGCATTATTTTTAGTATGTTTTTAGTAGGATCTAGTTACTTTTTGGGATGTTTTTATTAGTTTTTATGTTAAATTCACATTTCTAGACTTTACTATGAGTTTGTGTGTTTTTCTGTGATTTCAGGTATTTTCTGGCTGAAATTGAAGGACTTGAGCAAAAATCAGATTCAGAGGTAGAAGAAGGACTGCTGATGCTGTTGGATTCTGACCTCCCTGCACTCAAAGTAAATTTTCTGGAGCTACAGAACTCAAAATGGCACGCTTTTAATTGCGTTGGAAAGTAGACATCCAAGGATTTCCAGCAATATATAATAGTCCATACTTTGGCCGAGTTTAGATGACGCAAAAGGGCGTTGAACGCCAGTTCTACGCTATAGTCTGGAGTTAAACGCCAGAAACACGTTACGAACCAAAGTTGAACGCCAAAAACACGTTATAACTTGGCGTTCAACTCCAAAAGAAGCCTCTGCACATGTAAACTTCAAGCTCAGTCCAAGCACACACCAAGTGGGCCCCGGAAGTGGATTTATGCATCAATTACTTACTTCTGTAAACCCTAGTAGCTAGTTTAGTATAAATAGGACTTTTTACTATTGTATTAGACATCTTATGATTTTTAGTTCAACTTTGGATCATATTGATCACGTTTGGGGGCTGGCCATTCGGCCATGCTTGAACCTTCATCACTTATGTATTTTCAACGGTAAAGTTTCTGCACTCTATAGATTAAGGTGTGGAGCTCTGCTGTTCCTCATGAATTAATGCAAAGTACTACTGTTTTCTATTCAATTCAACTTATTCCGCTTCTAAGATATCCATTCGCACTTCAACATGAATGTGGTGATTGTGACAGTCATCATCATTCCCTATGAACACGTGCCTGACAACCACTTTCGTTCTACCTTAGATTGAATGAGTATCTCTTGGATTCCTTAATCAGAATCTTCATGGTATAAGTTAGAACCCATGGATGGCCATTTCTGAGATCCGGAAAGTCTAAACCTTGTCTGTGGTATTTCGAGTAGGATCTGGGAAGGGATGGCTGTGACGAACTTCAAACTCGCGAGTGCTGGGCGTAGTGACAGACGCAAAAGGAGGGTGAATCCTATTCCAGCATGATCGAGAACCTCCAGATGATTAGCCATGCCGTGACAGAGCATTTGGACCATTTTCACAGAGAGGATGGGATGTATCCATTGACAACGGTGATGCCCTTACAGAAAGCCTGCCATGGAGAGGAGTAAGACTGATTGGATGAAGATAGCGGGAAAGCAGAGATTCAGAGGAACGAAAGTATCTCTATACGCTTATCTGAAATTCTCACCAATGATTTACATAAATATTTTTATCTTTATTTTCTGTTTATTTATTATTATTATTCGAAAATACTATAACCATTTGATATCCGCCTGACCGAGATTTACAAGGTAACCATAGCTTGCTTCAAGGCGACAATCTCCGTGGGATCGACCCTTACTCACGTAAGGTTTTATTACTTGGACGACCCAGTGCACTTGCTGGTTAGTTGTATCAAAGTTGTGACAAATTATGAATTAAGATTAGATCACCAAGTTTTTGGAGCCATTACCAAGGATCACAATTTCGTGCACCAATATGTTAACTGTAGGGACCTCATATAAGCTTTTAGTTGATGCTGATGATTTTTCACTTCTAACAACATGTGACATCGTTAAGGGTTAACTATAATCTTCACTGGTTGCTTGTTTCTTGCTCATTTTTACTTTGCAAAAATTCTCTTGTTAGAAAATCAGATAATGCATTTGATTCTCCTTTAATATGCTCAATAGAAAAATCAAAACATGATAATATAGCTTGCCATCTAGCAAATATTTGTTTAGAAACTAGGTTTTTAACATCATTCTTTAATACACTAGGAGCTGCTTTGCAATCAGTTCTGATTAGGAAGGTTCTATTGAACAAGTCTTCCTGAAAACGTGAAACACATAATACAATGGCTAATATTTCTTTTTTAATGGTTGCATAATTTTTCTGGGCTGAATTCCATACACCTGAATGATATTTAACTATTTGTTTTTTTGATGAGTTTGGAAGGACTTGATTAAGTATTCCTCCATACCCTAATTCTGAGGCATCTGTTTCTACAATTAGACTTGTCTTAGGGTCTGGTATACTTAAACAAGGAATTTTTTTTACTAAATATTTAATTTTTTGAACTATGTTAGACATGTCTTCTGTCCAAGGAGGAGGCTGTTTTCTTAGCCTTATATATAAAGGCTCACATAAAGTTCTTATTCTTGGTATAAATTCTGCTACATAATTAAGACATCCTAAAAATCTTTGTAATTATTTTTTGTCGATAATTTCATTTGGAAATTTTTTTGCAAATTCAATAGGTCTCTTAATTGAAGTAATTATTCCTTGAAAAATTTCATATCCTAGAAACCTTACTTTTGTTATAAATATGTTCATTTTCTTTTCAAATAGGACAAGACCATTTTCTTTTATAATATTAATAAAATTTTTTAGGTGTTGAATATGCTTGTTTATTCTTTTAGAGTATACAAAAACATCGTCTAAGTAGACTATGGTAAAATCTACATATGCATAAAAAATATTATTCATAATTTTCACTTGGTGCATTTTTTAATCCTTGGGGCATTACATTCCATTCACAATGTCCAAAGGGTAATATAAAAGCTGTTTTCTATCGGTCTTCTTCTTTTACTGAGATATGGTAGTATCCGAATTTTAAATCAAATTTAGAGAATATAGTAGCCTTACTTAATCTTTTAATTAAGTCATTTTTATTTGGTAAGGGATATCTTATCCATTTTAAGTCTTTATTTAAAGGCTTATAATTAATTACTAACCTTGGAGCTCCTCTTTCGATTTATGAAGTTTTCATTACATAGAATCCTGTGCAACTCCAAGGAGATTTTGATGGCCTGATTAGTCCTTTATCTAAGTATTCTTGGATTTCTTTTTTACAATATGTCAATAATTCTTTGTTCATTTGTATTGGTTTGACTTTAGTGGGGATATCTTTTTCATTAAAGTCATCTTCATAGGGTAGAGATATTTCATATAATTTTCTATAATGAAAAGCTTTTGGGTTTAGGCTGCACAAGTCCTTTTTTATCCTATCTTCTATCCTTTTTATTAGAGTCTAAATTTTTGACTTTCTAATTGTTGTTCTATTTTCTTGTATACAATTTCTTGGTTCAGGAAACTAACTTGTTTCTTTTTTCTTTCTATTATATTGATTTGTGAAGTAGCCATTTGTTGTAGTAAATTTAGTTCCTTCCTTTTTGGTTTTTGTATAAATTCAAATAGAATAGGTTGGTTTGGTATACAATAGGTGGTTACACCATCTACATCTACCGTAAAAGGGTATAATAGTAGAGTGAAGGGGTTTCCTAATATAACTTGTTGAGATATTCTTTTTGCTAGGAAAAAGGTAGTTGAAAAGCATACATTTTCCTTACAAATTTTTTCTTTAGAAGTCTTATATTTTATAGTCATTTTGTCATTTTCTGTTTTGACAATAGTTTCAATTGTTTTTTCATAGTACATGGTAGGTATTAATTCTTCTTGGATACAATTTACATCTGCCCCTGAGTCTATCATAGCCATAAACTCAAATTTCTCTGTTCCGATTATTATGACTATAGGGGTATACCATTTTTGGTTAACTAATAATGATAATTCATTAATATAATTAATTGGATTTATAATTTCTTCTTCTTCTTCTATTGATTCTAATTTTTCTTTTCCATTTTGTAATCTTACTATATTTTCGCCTTCTAATTTTAGTACTCTATAATCAAGAGCTATATTTTGTTGTTTCAATTCAGAAATTTCAGATTTTAACATTTTTATCTCACCTTGTAAATGTTTTAAAGAAGTTTCTTCTTTAGGTGTTCTAAACCTATTATATATTTCCTTAATTTCTACTGGCCTTATTTCTTCTTTAGATTTTTCTTCTTTTCTAATCAGATCATTTAATTGAAATAAGAATTCATCTTTTATGGGAGAATCTCCTAATTTATCTATTATAGAAATTAAAGTGTTTGTTTGTTCTCTAATTAGGGTATTGATTAACTTTTGAGTTCTCGTAATTACATTTAAAGATTTTACACAACTATCACAGTTACATATTCCTGGTCGTAGACACAAATCTTCCTCTATTTCAGAAGATTCTGAAGAAGATGGTATATCTAATTGTTGTATAAAATTTTTTAAATCATCAGAAGAATACTCTTTTTCTGTTTCGCTTTCTGATTCACTGTCAATTAATATAGCCGCTAAAGCTTTTCTTACTTCTTCATTACTAATTTTGTTTATTTTTTCTTCTGTTTTGCAATTATTGGCATAATGACCTGGTTTTCTACACTTCTAACAAACTATTTGTTTTTTGTTACTTTTCTTTTGATTATTCCACTTTTGTTTTTTCCTATAATTTTCTTTTGGCTTATTTCCTGATATGTAAGGTTCTTTTGATTGATACCTATATCTATTCCCAAAAGTTTTTGTATTTCTTTTCTTAATGACTCTATTTTGATTGCTAGGTACTTTTTCAGTTGTAATGCCATATTGTTGACAAAAGTTTCCTAATTCTCGTTTATTGCTCATATTTTCTTTTCGCATTTTCTCTTGTAATCTAGTGTCAGTGCATATTTCTACTCCGGTTTGTACTACTATATTATGTATTTGGCCAAAAGTTAGGCCTTCATATGGTATCTGAGTATCGAATAAAGATTGTAATTTTTGTAAAACTTTTTCTGAAAAGAGTTTAGGTAGGGCAGCTGTGAATCTTTCTTTTCAAAAAGGGACTGCTACATCATCTCTCATCATAACTTTAGAAATAAAAACATCTTTATACCATCAATAGTCAGACATTGTAGGGCATCGTAAGTTCATTAGTTGGGTTCCTATTCTATCTTTAAAAATATTTGGGTCTCCTAGAAAGTTTTTTATAATTGTAAAAATTAAGGTTGCTGTGGCGTCTTGTGATTGGTCTTCTGGTTTTATACTACTTAGGATTAATTCTCTTTCTGGTATAGTTAAAAAGTTATCCTACCATCCTTTTAATTGTCCCGTGAACCCTTGTGTGATCATGACTGCTGCTTCTCTATCAGTAGCTCGTTTTGCCTTATATGCAGTTGCTGCCATAGTCATACTACACATTAGATCTAAAATGGCTTGTTCACTTAACCCATCTAAATTCCATTCTACTAATTCGGATCCGGTAAAACTATTTTGTACTAGCTGTGTTCTTTCTTCAAGGCTTACATCAGCCGGGGTTGGTCTTGGATAGTAATTTGTTAGTTTTGGATAATACTGATTCTTATGTGTCATTTTGTTAATTTCTATTGTATTAACAACTATTTTTTCTAGACTTATGGACTTAAGTTTTTCTTTTAACTCATCAATGTCTGCTTCTATATTTGTACTAAGTTTGATTACATAAGGACTTTGAAACTTATATATAGGTTTTTCTATGGGCTTAAGTTGTTCATGTTTATGTTCAATTATTTCTAACTGATTTTTCATAATATCTAGGACTGTGTTGGTGTAGTTAAGTTGTTGATGTACCTTTTTAATGTCTCTTTTGTCTACACTTCCTTCTATTCTACTATCTTTATACGGGGTGGCTTCTAATTCTAAATTGTGTGCTACCTGTAGTTTTATGGTTTCTTTTGGTGGATATTGGGATTCTACAGTTTTCCCTGTACTTGTTTTCCAAGTAGTGGTTGTCTTAGTTAAATGACAAAATTCTTTTTTGAAATCATGAAAGTAATTTTTTAACCAGTCGAAAAAATATAAATTGATTTTATTTTTTATTAAGTAATCATAAAATTCTTTTCTTATTTCTGTAGTTTTCTCTTCAGAATATCTAGCAAAATACCATTTTCTTAATCCTGTATTATATTCTGCATAAAAATCTTTACTAATCCAATTTTTATCAATCTCAAATGGTTCTTCTTTCATTATAACTCCTAGGATTTGAGAGGTAGTTGGCGAATAATTATTTTCTGTTCCATATAAAGGAGTTGCTATATGTGGTCTGTTATTATTTATTCCTATAACTCCATCATTTATGACAGAATTATCTATAGAATGTCTTAGTGAAATTTCTTCTTTATTATGATAATTCGGTATTCTAACTGAATGAGACCTATTCATTCTTAGTCTAATATTTGGACCTTCTCTAATAATATCCCTAATTTATGTATTTTCTATTTTTCTTCTTCCACTATATCTTCTAAAATCCATTATTCAGGGATATTCTCCATTAGTTCTTCATTGAAGTTTTTTAGGCGTTTGAACAAAAGATCTTCGTAAAATAGCATGAATAATAATAGTTTCGTCTTTTGATGATTCTCTTTTAGCCCTAAAGTTATAGTTTACCCTTGTAATTTTATAATATATTCTATAAATTACTTCAAAAGGATCATATTTTTCATCAATGATGTCTTTAGGTGTTTTAATATATAATTTGAGAGCTTTAGAGGTGTATTCATTTTTAAGGCTCATGAAAAAATTTGGATAACAATTAAAAAATACTAGGCCATCATGAAAATTACTTTCTAATATAGCTATTAGTGAGTCTCTAAATTTTTTAAGCCTTGTGTTTCATAATACCATTAAGATAGGTATGTTAATTCCTAGTCTAAAGTTAGGTTTGACTGCTACTTGGATAAGTCCTATATGAATAAAATTATAACCCTTTTATTGATGCTCTTTTAGTTTTTCTTCCTCTAGTATGTTTATGAAGTGATTATTACTAGTTCCTGGGTAACTGTACTCTAACATGTGTATTTCATTATCCTTTTGTTCCCAAAATGCTTGTCTTTTATAAACTTCGTTTTTGCTTATAAGAGGTACAGACCAGTTATGAAAATTTTTTTCTAATTTTACTACTTGTAATTCCGAGGATGAACTTTAGACTTCAGTATCATTATTCCGTATTATTATTGAATTGTACTTTCCTTTGTTTAATTCAGCTAAAGATCTTAGAATTCCAGCCATGATCTGTTTAAAGACTTATGGTACGGGACCACCCTAGCTTACCAATGGTTTTATTGCCTTCAAAGAGGACTTATCACCAGGTATGCTCACTGGGCTGACCAACGTATAGACGGCTCTCACCACTACACTTATCTTTAATAGATTATAGTATGGAGTTCTACAAAGTCTTTAGTTGTTTAACAAAGTTCAGAATAATAATAAAGGAATAAAGTACAAATATATTAAAGAAGTAAGATATAACAAAGTTTAGAGATTGTAATAAAGTCTAGTATAATGATGTAAAAATTTAATCGCAAGTAATTGATTATAAAGGATCTCCTCATCTTGGATAATATAGTTTGTTTCATATGGATAACAATAAGGACAGAGTTTAATTGATCTTCTCATTATATTATGTTTATATGGTGGTCTCATGAGAAGATACTAGAACCAGGTATATATATATATATCATAATCAAAAAGTAATATATATCTGTTTTGTCGATTTTTAACAAACTAGGAGTGGTTCGATATCTAGTGGTCTAGGAGCAAAACCTACTCCTCTTTATGAGTACCAGTTTTCTAAAAGTGCATCAAAGGACCTTTCGATTGAACAAAATAAAAAAGAAATCTAAAACACAAACAAAGTAATTTTGAAAATAAATTGACTAGAGCTGAAATAAATTGCATTGAATTTAAATGAAAGCAATAAAGTGCCTTCGATCAAATCAAAGGGTTTTTGAAATTGAAATTAAAGTACTAAAACGTAAAATTGAATATGGAAATTAAATGTTGCTTTGAAAAGTAAATTTGCAAAGAAATTATAGATAACAGAAAATGTAAATGAAAGTGTAAAAATAATAGAAGGAACCCTACAGAAAGATAACTCGAGGCAGACTCAGAAAGTCTCTGGAATGTGAGTGTGCTTGAGTTTTTTTCTGAAAAGATTCCAATTCTTGTTCTTTCGAGTCCTCTCATACTTATTAAACAACTGTTCCTGCTCCTTTTGCCTAACATAAATAACTGCTAGAAATAACCTTCTCCACTTGAACTCTTCGATTCAAACATTAACCAGCATCTTCGACTAAATCCATCGATTAAATCTTGCTTCATATTCCCTGTCATAAACTTTCTTGATACAGAAGTTTATTATTTTTTAGGACACCAACTTACTAAATCTCGAATTCAACATCTCTTTGAAATAGAATATTTTCAACTAACAAATTGGCCCCTTAGGATTAATGTATTTTTCGATACCAAAAATAAAAAATACTTAATCCTAAAATGTTCTCACCTTGCCATTATAAGCAATTAATTAACCATAAATAAAATTCATTAATTCTCATTTATTTGTGTCTACTCCGACACGTTCCCCACTATTATCGGTTTCTCTTTCCACCACTTCACCTTCTCAACGAAGTTTCATATTTATCTGAATATACCTTTTCTGAACATACCTCGTATTAACCTTTCGATCTTAATTTAGAAACAATCATCAAGTGAAAGCTCATCTGACAAAAGTCAACAATCATTCGAATCAGACATTTTTGCTTCTTCTAGTGATGTAACACCCTACCATACAGAGACTTATGCTTAAGTCATAATTCAGAGATGGCAAGGTATTACGACCTCTAAAACAAAAATTTAGTACGTATAGTAGTATGAATGATTGATTATAACTAGGAGCCTTGTAAAAAAAAAGGATAAACAAAAACCGCAACTCAAAGCGCAACACTCCGATCACTAACACAACGAGCAAAGGATAAGCTAACGCAAGATCATATATATAAAGAGTATCAAAAACAGGAATATCAAGACTCAAAATCCGGCTGTGAAGATAACCGGTTCGAGCATAGCAATATATACATATAATAAAATAATGAAAACCCCAAGGAAAACCCAAAGGGACATAAATACCGAAAACCTAATCTCCAAAATCCCCTCTAGAAGGAGTCATCACAGTTTGTATTATTTAATGGAGATAAAAAGTATCTAAACAAGATATATAAATCAAGATAGAGTCCCGAGAACAAGAATCTTCGCTAATGAGTCAAGTTCGGATGACACATCAGAAACCGCTTCGTTCCCACACCTCGTTTGTGAGAAACCCACTCAGGTATAATTTTTATCGATCTAAAATTTTCTTTAATAACCTCAAATTACTTCACTTACAAATGTTGCTATCATATCTTAGGCTGGGAAGGCTACCTAATCCATTTCTTCGTCATCTCCTGCATTCAAACCAGGAAAGCAAGGAGACCAGCTAATGCGTGAGCATCTTTTCTATCTTTTCCTAATGAATTTACATTTGAATCGTTAAGTTTAATCAACATTTAAATATCTTTTAGCCACTATGAATGCTACTTTGAGTTGTGTGAAATTCTATTTATTTCAGGTAGCATTTTAGACGAATTTGACAGAGTTTGTGTTAAGAAATGAAGCCACAGAAGAATAAGGAGGTGGCGCCAAACTTGGATTCTCCAAGTTTGGTGCCAGGAGTGCTTTAAACTCCCATTGCATTCGGCCTCAACGACGCCAAACTTGGGATTCTCCAAGTTTGGCGCCACACTCACTTATCCAAGGAATGCAGGGCGTAGATTTGAAGTCAAGCTTGAGATACTTCAAGTTTGGCGCCATCTAAAGAGAATCTTGAAGACTTCATTCGGGTGTGATGGCGCCAAACTTGGTTCAGCCCAAGTTTGGTGCTACCTTTAGTAAACTTGGTGGTCCCCACTCGCTCCTCAAGGCCTGCACGAAATGTTTATTGATTTTGATTAAACTTTTGTTTTATTTTAAAAACAGAAAATGATATTATTTAGTTTTAGAAAGTATATTTTACATTAATTAGGATTAGATATAAAAAGGAAAAAGAAATAGCCCTTCGGGCTTCTCTTCTCTTCTACCTCATTCCGCAATCTACAGTCTTTCTGAATCCTAGTTTTCTCTCTGAACCATGAGCAACTAAACCTCTATTGTTAAGGTTAGGAGCTCCGCCTATTGTGAGGATTGATACTATTATTTTTCTATTTTAATTCATGTACTGATTTCTATTTCAAGAATTATTTTTGTTCTTTATCTTATGAATCTAGGTGGAACGGAAGTATGACCCTTTTTCTAATTGAGTTCTTATATAACTTGGAAAAGCTCTTTACTTGAACAACAGCTTGAAAACAATTTCTCCTAAATTTCTAATTATCTAGACTTAACAAGATACGTGACATATAATCCTCTTATATTTGGGTAATTAGGGTCTTTGTGGCATATAAACTAGAATTGAACTTCACCCTCTAATTGGAATTAAGTGACCAAGGAATTGGCGGTTGATGAAGGTTAGAGGAGACTAAAAAGGTCTAAGGAATTAGGATTTAGTCACATATAGTTTGTCATGAATTGAATCTTGCATGATTAAAATAGTTAGCAAGAAAAGTCAATCCGGAAGATAGATATCTCTGAAGCCTTAACTGTTTCTCCATATATATTTCACAACTTGTTTACTGCCTACTTTTTGATTCTCTAAATTACTGTTTGATGCATTTGAACTCTCAACACTCTTTTCTGTTTGTCTAACTAAGTAAATCACTTAACCATTGTTGCTTAATCCATTAATCCTCGTGGGATCGACCCTCATTCACTTGAGGTACTACTTGGTACGACCCGGTGCACTTGCCGGTTAGTTTGTGGGTTATAAATTATGCACCACCAGCCCAGACCAGAACCACAACTCCACAAGAGTCCCATTCTTCTGCTCAAACTGTCATTTCGGTGGAACTCATCCAAGTCATTCTTTCATCAAATGCTGAAACACAAAACTTAGTTAATCTAACTTAACAACAACCCCCATCACCTCAAGTAGTAGACATTTTTAATCCTCCTTCTCCTATCAATACTGATTTAATCCTTAAGTCTCCCATTGCACAATCCCTCAATTCTCTCATTCGAGAGGTTAGAGAAATTACACCTCATTGTCAAAAAATACCAAGTCCAACAAAAGCAACTAACCTCTCTTCCTCACAAGGTCTTGAACTCTCAAAAGAAACTCCAGTCACAGCCTCTGAACCTCAAGATGTCGAGTTGGCTAAATTGGTGGCTGTCTTAACCAAAATTACTCAAGAAGAAGCGATTCCTATCTCGAGTCTCACCACTGAAGATTTACCTACATCAAGTCTTCCTGTAAATCTCAACCAACAAACTTTCAAATAATTAACCACCATCTTAAAGCTACTGACACATACTGCAAATGAATAGGTCGAGCAACCTAATTTAAATGGCCTCTTGTCTAATATCTTAAGTTCTTCTCTTGAATTTCAGGTTCCTCCTTAATTTTTTTCTATAGTAAAAAGATTTACAAAATTCTCGAACAACTGCGCTATTATTCAAGATAGGTTAAAAGAAGCAAAGGAGAGGGTGGCCAAAATTGAAACAGAGTCAAAAGAAGTTAACACTGTTCTCCAATCGATGCAAAAGTCATACAAGGAATATGACTTGAGAGTTGCCTAGGCTGCTAGCACTCAAGCTTATTTTGACAAACGAGAGGAAGAACTAGAAAAAGAGCTTACTAGAATTCGAGAGAGAAGAGTTGAACTGGCAAGGCCCTATGCTATAGTGCAACAAAAGAAACAAGAACTCTTCAAGGAACTTTGCATAGTAGAAACTAAGTAAGAGGAAATTGACAGAAGGTTCGGTAGAGCTCAAGATGAAGAACATGATGAAGTCGAAGCATATTCTGCTCTTGATGATGAAAGAGCTCAACTTCATTCCAAACTTCAGGAACTTTTAGCACCTTTCTTTCTCAAAGTTTAATTTTTATAAACTCTTTTTACTATTTGTACTTCTTCATATATTTAAACTTCATCTTCCATGCATCGATATTGCTTCAAATACTTTCCATTAATTGACTTAATCACACTTTCTTAATCAATATCTTTAATTCGATATGCATTTTCGGGATACAAATCAATCACCTGAAAAGGTCCCTCCCAATTATGGAACAATTTACCAAGAAATTTTGACTTTTTCTCTATTGGTAAAATAACTTTCAAAACCAACTCTCCTATACCAAAACACTTTCTTTCACTCAATGATTATAATTTTGAGCAATATTATCTTTTTGTTGAACTAAATGTTCAAGTGCTAGAATGCGTTCCTGGCTTAAGTCATTCAATTCATCATACGTTGCATTCCAATAATCCTCAATCGGTAAGTCATCCTGCCTCATTACTCTTAAAGTATTAAGATTAATTTCTAATGGCAAGACTACATCATGACCATATACCAACTTATAAGGAGATGTACTTGTTGACTCTTTGGGTGAATTTTGATAAGCCCATAATACTTGGCTTAAAGTTTCATGCCAAGTTTGAGGTTTACGACCAGTTTGTTTTTTTTTATCAAATTGAACAATATTTTATTTGCTGCTTCAACCTGACCATTTGCTTGTGCATAATATGGAGTTGAAGTTACAATGGTGATATTTCTTGAAGCTGCAAAGTTTTTAATACGTTGGCCAGTGAACATAGTCCCCTGATTAGTACTTAATGTTTGACGAATTCCAAATTGATAGATTATATATTCCTCAACAAATCAATGATTTTATTCTGACTTGCCTCTATTTAAGGAATAGCTTCAACCCATTTTGTAAAGAGTCAATCGCCACTAAAATAAACTTATGATGTTTTGACGAAGGTGGGTGTATAACTCCAATCAAATCCAAAGCCCAACCTCGAAAAGGCCATGGCTTAATAATCGAATGTAATTCAAAAGCTAGAATCTATTGTATCACTCCATGACGTTTGCATTCTTGACATGCTTTTGCATAATCAATACAATCTTTAATCATGGAAGGCCAATAAACACGATCTCATCGAAGTACCCACTTCATTTTTATTCTAGCCTGATGGGCACCACATATACCCCTATGAACCTCTTCTAGAGCAATATTTTTATCTAACTGACTCAAACTCCTAGAAAGACTTCCATTGATGCCTTTTCTATACAACTCATCAGCTATCAACACAAAATTCATTGCTTTTAACTTTACTTTTTGATCGACCTGAATATTAGGGTTTTTTAAATATTCAGCAATTGGCTTTCTCCAATCATCGTCATCCCATTCGTCTAAAGTCAAGGCCTCTCTTTCTTCTATGGGTACTAGGATTTGACGCACTTTTGCCAATTTCTCCAATATTTCTGGGAGTATTTTATATCTCGATGCATTTTGGGCTAACTCATTAGCAATTTCATTTCGAATCCTTAGAATATGGACCAATGAAACTTTTCAAAATGATATGTAAATGAACACCCTTAGAATCCTTAGAATTACTATGATGCATTATCGAAGGGCTTAGGATGCGTACAAATGTAATACCGTGATATGTAAACAGACACCCTCAACTTGAAGTCTTTGGGTATGGTTGGAAAATGATTGAGGAGAAGAGATCATTAAGTAACAGTTATAGTCTTAAGTCGAGTATAGAGATGAAAGCTGGGAACGTTAGACCAAATCAATTTCAAAATTTCAAGTAGTTGTCAGGTCAAAATTCGAAAAGTACAGTAAGAGAGTAATGAACTACTAAGGAAACTAAAGCCCGTTTAAATCAAGAAGTGATCAGGGAAGACAAAGAAGAAATTTGGAGGGACAAAGGAGGATTCTGTGCCAAATTCAGAGGTTCAAGACAAAGACTATCATCTGAAGCTCATCAGAGCAAATTTTCATTTCACTCTAAAGCTGCTACAATGCATCGTGAGTCAAGGAGATCTTTTGGAAGACCCAGAAAGGAGAACAACGTGGCGGCATAGATAATTGAGTGTCTGACATGTTAGAAGATGGTGATTGAGTGCCAGAAGTTATCCAGAATGCTGCAACTTTTAGGAGATTCAATGATGAAAGTGGGAAAGGATTGCTATGGGCTTCCTGATGGGTTCGCCAAGGTTTAGAATAGAAATTGATGCTGCTAGGTAATCATGGATCAAGTAACCAAGTCCACTTGCTTTCTATTTATTGGAGAAAACTATTTATTTAAGATATTGGCGAGACTATACACCATGAAAATGATGAGGTTTCATGATGCGTTAAACGCCTCGGTGAGGGTGTGAACCTGGTGGATGATGCGTCTTAAGTTTCGAATTGATAGTTGAGATGACCAAGGAATGATCAAGCAAATTTGAGTTAAAATTCTCACTATGAAAAGCCGACAGAAGAATTATGTTGACTTGAGAACTTTTTAAGTTTGGAGGAGGAGGTCCTATATCCATGCATGATATTTTAACAAAATTGGGATTTAATGAGCAACCAAAACTAAGCAGTTGAGAAACCTCGAGATAGAAGTATAACGCTAGGGGATCAAGTTTGTTGGGGCCTTAGTTAGTCATTGAAACCACTGAACTGATTAAGGAAATCCGAAACCAAATGCGTACTGCTCAAACCGTCAGAAAAGCTACGCTAATCAAAGGCGAAAGCCTTTAGAGTTCGAGGAAGAAGAACATAGTTTCTGAAGGTAACATCAACAACAGGAGTAGGTTGAGCGATTAAAACAAAGAAGCTAAGTCCTCGATACATCGGTCCGTTTCAGATTCTTGAGAGGGTTGGACCGGTGGCGTATCAGATGGCTCTACCACCACATCTTTCGAACCTGCACAATGTATTTCACGTGTTGTAGCTTCAGAAGTACACTTCTGATGCTAGCCATGTGTTAGAACCTGAATCCGTAAAACTAAAAGAAGATTTGACGCTCCAAGTGACTCCGGTCAGAATAGACGACACACCAGTGTTAAACGATTGCGCGAAAAGGAAGTTGTGTTAGTTAAGGTTGCGTGGAGTCGAGTTGGTGTTGAGGAGCACACTTGGGAACTTGAATCAGAGATGCGAACAGACTACCGGCACATATTCTCATGTAACTGAATTCGAATTTTGTGGGCAAAATTCTTATTTAGGTGGGTAGAATGTAAAACCCGGCTGATTAATAAATAATTAACTCATAAATTAATATTTATTTTAAAAATTATAATATAAAATTTTATAGTTTAATGTGATAGAGTAAATTAAATAAGAAATTTAACACTAATTTTAAAGAATTTGGCCCAAGATTGGGCCGAATAGGCCAAACCGATCGAACCGGGCCCAAAACGGGCTCGTGGGCCCAACTTACTCACTTAACGTAGTGAGCTTCAGCTCACTCTCTCTCCTTCATTCAGCAAACACGCTGAAACCATACCTACAAGGGAAGAACACTCTTCCAAAAATATAAACCTTCACTTGATAATCAAATTCACGTAACTTTTGATCTGGAGTTCCGATCGCTGCACCATTTGCGGCCACACGACTACAGTATCGAGCTCTACAAAGCCCAGTACATTATAAGGAATGGAAACTACTTCCGTGTTTCAATTTTCTCCTCCCTAAATTTCGAATTTAATGAATAATTTTGTTGAGAATTGTTTAATTTCAGTGTTTAGGTTTGAATTAGCTTGTGAATTTTGTTGGGTGTGGCTCACTTGAGCTGTAGACAAGGTAAGAACCATAACCCTCATGTGAAATTGTTGATATTTTGAGTTTAGAGATTAATTATAGTGATATATGTGGTTTAGGTTGAATGTTGTTGGTGAGAAATCAAGTGAAGGTCAAAACTTGTGATATTAGAGCTTGATTGAGGTCTTAGAGGCTTGAAGTGAAGTTTTGTGGCTGAAAATTCTGTTTGGGAGGTGTTGAAGTCTTGCGAATTTGAGGAAAAGTTGAATTGGAGGTGTTCCAGGTTGAGCGGGGAATCAGCCAAGGTATGGTTTTGGTTTTTCGTATCTAAAATGTAATGTATTGTGAAAACTTAGGCTAGTGACCATAGGATAGGAGTTGAATTGTTGATATTATTGATTGGTTGTGGTGGATTGTATTATATGTATGTGGTTAGTGATTATTAGAGGATGTGATGGAAGCTTGTATGTATGATATGTATGCCTTGGTATTTGTGTTCATACCCTGAGTCGAGCTGTCCGACCCAGGATGTTTAGCGACAAGACGACCGACCTCTTCAGGTCAGACCGTCCAACCTCTTTTTAAAGAATTCGGTCAAATCACCAGGAAAAGCCCAATAAGGGCCCAACAGAGGAACACAATCCAAATCCTAAGGTAGTTCAAACCTCTAGAGATAAGGGCGGTTCTCTTGAAGATAAGATGACCTCACTCAAAGATAAGATAAGATAAGATAAGATAACTAACTTATCTTATCTAAGAAGGTCACTCCACACCCTTATAAATACACTGGAGTACCCAGGTATAACTCATACTCTGATTCAACTAAAAACCTGCTTAATACCCTTGCTAACTTAAGCATCAGAGTCCCTTGCAGGTACCACCACCCTCGGAACATTAGCGTCGTTGCCGGGGAATCTGGAACTCATCCCACTACCATGGCGGACGACCATGACAATGACCACGACTCGGATCTAGAAGATAGAACGCCACACAAAAACGTGGACACTACACCAAAAGATATCCCGCAACCTAACGGAGATAAGAGTTCACCAAACCTGGAAGCCCTGGAGGTGCTTCAAGACCGTTTAAAACAACTTGAAAAAGAAGCCCAATATCAACGAGAAGCTGGGAAAGACCTACAAAGGGAAATAAGGCGACGCCAAGAATTGGAGGACAAACTTCTAAAACTCGAAGCCGATCTCAAGGCCAAAGCTACTCGATCCACTCATGAGGATAGCTCCCACAAGGACCAAGATCCATTCACCAAGGAGATCATGAAGACCGAAATTCCAAAAGACTTTAAACTCCCGGATATGACTTTATACGATGGCACGGCAGATCCCAGCCATCACCTTAGCAATTTCAGGAGTCGAATGTACCTCACTGACGCCTCAGACGCAGTCTGCTGCAAAGCCTTCCCGACTATCTTAACAAAAACGGCGATTAAATGGTTCGACAATCTACCCCCTAGGTCCATCTCAAGCTTCGACGACCTAGCCAAGAAATTTCTAGCCAGATTCTCTATCCAGAAAGACAAAACCAAGTACGCCCCAAGTCTATTAGGAATTAAACAATGAGATCGGGAAGGTCTCTGTAGTTACATGGAAAGATTCAACAAAGCGTGTCTAGACATACAGAGTCTGCCCACAGAAGCGGCCATCATGGGCCTCATCAATGGCTTATGAGAAGGGCCTTTTAGCCACTCCATATCGAAAAAGCATCCTACATCTCTAAATGAGGTACAAGAATGAGCAGAGAAGTATATCAACATGGAGGAAAACTCTCGACTAGGAGAGACCTCAAAATCCAGGTTCTCCTACTCCTCCCGAGATAAGGACAAAGAATCCAAGAAAAAAAAAAGATCAACATGGGGAAAAGATATAAAAATACCACAATTATACCCCTCTTCGGGTATCCCTTGTGGATGTCTACAGAGAAGTATGCCATACTGAAAAGATACCTCCAGCTCGACCACTTAAAAACAAAAAAAGGAGGAGGAAAATGGGATGAATATTGTGAATATCATCAAATCTATGGACATTTCACCAACGAATGTTTCGACCTAAAAAATATCATAGAAAAACTGGTAAGAGAAGGAAAGTTAGATCGGTATTTAGCAAGCTGAGTAGACGATCCCAGAAAAAGAAGAAGGGATGAAGATGTCGGACGGGCTGAACGACCACCTCGTACGCCTGAGAGACATGTCCACATGATACACGGAGGATTTGCGGGAGGAGGGATCTCCAAATCATCTCACAAAAAATATCTTAAAGAAGTATATCATGTCGAGGGAAAAGAGGAAGCACCTGATATCCCCACAATTACTTTTACCAAAGAGGACGCATCCGGTATCATCTCAGGACACGACGATCCTATGGTCATCACTATCATATTGGCAAACACAAATCTCCACCGCACACTGGTAGACCAAGGAAGCCTCGCCAACATCTTGTTCAAAACTGTCTTCGACAAACTTGGCCTGGAAGAAAAAGAACTCAGAGCATATTCGAACAGCCTGTTCGAACTGGGAGACACTCCAGTTTAACCACTTGGATACATCTCACTACACACGACCTTTGGAAAAGGAAACCAGTCAAGAACACTCAAGATAGACTACATCGTGGTCGACGTAAGTTCAGCCTACAATGCCTTAATAGGTCGGACAACATTAAATCAGCTCGGCGCAGTAGTCTCGACTCCACATCTATGCATGAAGTTCCCAACTGCAGAAGGGATAGCTACAATAAAAGCGGACCAGAAGACAGTGCGCCGCTGTTACAACGAAAGTCTAAACCTCAGAGGCAGAGGAGAAAAATTCCACACCATCAAACTCGGTGGAGTTCAGAGGCGGGAAGAACTCCGCCCACAACCCAAAGGTGAAGTAGAAAAAGTCCAGATCGGAGATATCCCGGACAAAACAACCAATATCGGTACAATCCTAAAAGGAGACCTAAAAGAATCACTCATACAATTCTTACGAGATAACGTCGACCTCTTTGCATGGAAGGCTGCAGACATGCCAGGCATAGACCCCAAGTTAATGTGCCACAAGCTAGCAGTCTACCCAGGATCTCGGCCAGTACAACAGAGACGTAGAAAGCTCAGACCAGAACGATCTCAAGCTGTGGAAGAGCAGGTACAAGCTCTACTGGAGGCAAAATTCATAAGAGAAGTCAAGTACCCACTATGGCTAGCTAACGTCGTCTTGGTAAAAAAATCAAATGGAAAGTGGCAGATGTGCACCGACTACACTGATCTCAATAAAGCCTGCCCAAAAAATCCTTATCCACTCCCAAGTATCGACGCTCTGGTGGATGCCTCATCCGGATATAAATACATCTCGTTTATGGACGCATATTCGGGATACAATCAAATCCCGATGTACCCACCCGACCAAGAAAAAGCTTTGTTCTTAACCCCAAAAGCAAACTACTACTACATCATCATGCCTTTTGGACTTAAAAACGCGGGAGCTACTTATCAGAGATTAATGAATAAGGTCTTTACGGATCACATCAGAAAAATCATGGAAGTCTATGTGGACGACATGTTAATAAAGACATAACGTGAAGAGACGTTACTGTCCGACCTCACCCAAGTATTCGACACTATAAGAAGGCATGGCATGCAAATTAATCCTGTAAAATGCACCTTCGCAGTAGAAGCTGGCAAATTCTTGGGTTTTATGCTCACACAAAGAGGAATCGAGGCAAATCCGGATAAATGCCGGGCCATACTCGACATGAAAAGCCCGACTTGTGTCAAAGAGGTACAACAACTCAATGGAAGGTTAGAAGCCTTGTCCAGATTTCTAGCTGGACCGGCAATAAGATCTCTCCCCTTCTATACCACTCTAAGAAAGGGAAAAAGGTTTGAATGGACAACGGAGTGCGAGCAAGCTTTCCAAGATTTCAAAAAATTCCTGGGACAACCACCTATTCTAACTCAGCCATGGGAAGGAGAACCACTTATATTGTACCTCGCAGTAGAAAATTGGGCAGTAGCCTCAGCACTGGTCCGAGAAGATGACAGTGGACAACAACCTATATACTTCATCAGCAAAGCACTACAAGGGTCCGAGCTGACTACCAAAAAATAGAAAATTTCGCCTAGGCTCTCATACTAACATCTCGACAACTTCGCCCATATTTCAAAGCCCACACCATTAGGGTTCGGACCAACCAACCCATAAAAGGGATTTTACAGAAAACAGACTTAGCAGGCAGAATCTTGCAATGGGCAGTCGAGTTGTCCGAATTCGACCTTCAATACGAAGCTCGGACAGCCATCAAATTGCAATATCCGGCTGACTTCATTGCAGAATTTACAGACACCTCGGAAATCCCTACAGAATGGAATCTCTATGTAGATGGTTCTTCAAATAAAACTGGAAGCGGCGCGGGTGTGATAATTGAAAGCGACTAGGGAACCCAAATCGAACTTTTCCTCAAATTCGGGTTCCCTGCCTCAAACAACCAAGCTGAATATGAGACGCTACTAGCTGTTTTGAAGCTGGCTAGGGAGGTTGGAGCTCAAAAGCTTATCATCTTCAGCAACTCACAAGTAGTCACTTCACAAATAGCAGGGTGCTACCAAGCCAAAGATCCCACCATGAAAAGGTACTTGGACAAAACCAGGGAATAGCTCGGACAACTCAAGGAATATGAGGTCCGCCACATACCCCAAGAACAGAATGCCCGAGCTGATGCACTCTCAAAACTAGCTAGCACCAAACCAATGGGCAACAATACAAGCCTCATCCAGGAAATGCTGCAGAACCCGTCAATCTCGGAAGAAGAAAAAGTCCTAGCCATAACAGGTCTAGATCAAGGATGGATGACTCCCATAATTAACTACCTCAAAATAGAAACACTCCCTATAGATGAAAAGGAGGCAAAGAGGTTAAAACGGGAGGCACAATACTACACTATCATAAACAATACTCTATACAAAAGAGGAATTTCAATACCATTGTTAAAATGTGTGCCGACTTCCAACACAAAGGAAGTTTTAGAAGAAGTACACAGTGACATCTGTGGCAATCATCTCGGAGCGCAGGCACTTACCAAAAAAGTACTCCAGGCAGGATTTTATTGGCCAACTCTACAAAAGGAAGCCACAGAGTTCGTAAAGACATGTCCACCATGTCAGAAACATGCCAACTTTCACATCGCCCCGTCAGAGAAACTCATTAGCGTAACCTCACCTTGGCCATTCGCAAAATGGGGACTCGACCTTCTCGGACCTTTCCCTTAGGGATCGGGACAAGTCAAATTCCTCATAGTAGGGGTAAACTATTTCACAAAGTGGATCGAGGCAGAACCCCTAGCTAACGCCACTGCTCAAAGAAGTCAAAAATTCCTGTATAGAAATATTGTCACAAGGTTTGGGGTTCCATACTCCATCATCACAAACAATGGCACTTAATTTACAGATACATGCTTCAAAAAATTGGTGGTTGATCTGAACATAAAACACCAATTTACATCTGTAGAACATCCCCAGGCCAACGGACAAGCGGAAGCTGCTAACAAAGTCATATTGGCTGGGATAAAACGGAGATTACAGGATGCAAAGGTAGCCTGGGCCGAAGATCTCCCATAAGTCCTATGGGCATATCGAACAATACCACCTTCTACCACAAAGGAATCACCTTTCTGACTAGCCTACGGAACGAAGGCAATGATCCCAGTGGAGGTCGAAGAAGGGTCGCCCAGAGTGATCTACTATAATGAAGAAGCCAACTCCCAACTTCAAAAGAAAGAACTCGACCTACTTCCAGAAATTCGAGAAAGAGCTCTAATCAGGGAAGAGGCATTAAAACTTCGAATGGCTTCAAGATACAATCAAAAGGTAGTGCCACGAGGTTTTACCGAGAACGACCTCATCCTAATCCGAAATAATATCGGAACAACTCGACCTGGAGAAGGAAAGCTGGTAGCAAACTGGAAAGGACCCTACCGAGTCATAGAAGTACTTGGAAAGGGCTACTACAGACTGTCCGAACTCGAAGGGCAAGAGCTTCCTAGGTCATGGCACGCCTGCAACCTAAGAAGGTACTATAGTTAAAGGTAATAAAGATCTTACAATAAGGTGCACTCTTTTTCCTGAAAAGGTTTTTTAATGAGGTGCCAAGCCAAGATCTACAAATTGCCCAACTTAGAGGGATAAAACTCCCACATGTATATATTTGCATTTTCTTTTGAATAAAGTTTTTTAGAATTTCTACAAATTCTCAAGACGCATTAGTCTGAAACGCTAAAAAATTCATCGCCCGATTATAAAGCTGCAAGATCGGTAGAAAGTGAATATCAAATTCACTGTCCGACCACAATAAACACCAAAGAAGATGAAAATCAAATTCATCAAAAGGTCGACCAAACAAAGATCAAACCTAACTTCGACAAAATCAGCAAAGATGAAAAAGCGATAAAAATAGAATAATGCAAGAAGTTATCGAAAGTGATCCATAGAAATGACCTGACGAGGTCTTAATAAAATGGGTTGCTAAAAATAACTTAAAAGACAGGCCGACATAAAGAAGTCGGACCAGTCGACCACAATAACCAAAGTTATAAAAAGTGAATCCCTGGAAAGAGGCCTGGCCAGCCCTAAAAAAGAGGATTACTAGAAATAACTTAGAAGAGACCGACATGATGAAGTCGGCCTCCCAAAAACAATTTATAAAAAGTAATCCCTAAAAGAGACCTGACAAAGGTCCAAAAAGAGGATTACTAGAAATAACTTAGAAGAGACCGACATGATGAAGTCGGTCTCCCACAAACAAGTTATAAAAAGTAATCCCTAAAAGAGACCTGACAAAGGTCCAAAAAGAGTATTACTAGAAATAACTTAGAAGATACCAACATAATGAAGTCGGTCCAAAAAACCAAAACATTATAAAGTAATCCCTAATAGAGACCTAACAAAGGTCCAAACAAAACGGATTACTAAAAACAACTTTAGGCCGAAGTAAGGAAGTCGACATACAAGTTGAACCCAAACATCCACAACCTCAAAAGAGTCAAGCCACAAGTATGAAAATACAAAGGCAATCACAAGAGGTCGGACAACAAGGCTCCAACACCCCCAAAAACCTAAAAGGTACCAGACAGATGCAGACAAACATGTTATGAAAAGAAACAAAGTTATAATATTAACAAGGCTCAAAGAGGCCACCCGAAGTCGACCTCGAAGAAGCCTAAGAAAATACTTTGTTTTTCCCAAAATAAAGTTGCTAATAGCAAAGAAACTAAAAGTGTTCAGAAGACAAAATAACAAAACTACAAATCGAAAAGAGTTTAAAGACCCACAGACCGGGCCATACACATCCAAAAAATTCATAAAACTACATGGGGTTCAGGGATTCTCCAGTGGTAGCATCTCGGGGTGAAGGAGGTAGAGTTTGAAGGGGCACCCCATCTACTGTTCCATCATCTCGGTTCAGAATTTGAACATCGGGATCTGACTCTGGTTGAGCGACTTCAGCTGAAGTAGAGGAGGGCGGAATATTAGAGGTTTTGGCAGAAGAAACAACATGAGGGCCGACATCATCATCATCATCAGGATCACCAGGAACAAACTTACCATCCCTAACAATGTTGTCCAGACTAAAAAGGGAAAGGTCAAGCTCCGGCGCAAGAACTCGAACTTGCTCCTTCAGATTCTCATAAGCAGCATTAACACTGTCTACAAGGTGACCTTGGAGTTCAGCATAATCAGCCTAGACAGATTCCAAGCTGTTCCTGAGATCCATCATCTCTCTATAGGTGGTAACATAGCTCTCCTTATGTTTCAACGCTGTATCCTCAGCTAATTTCACAGAGGCCGCCAGACCAATAGCTCGAGTCTTCTCCCCCTCCAACTCCTTCTCTAGCTTGGTCACTTTCACCTCGAGCTCCTCCTTTAAACCCTTCATCCGGTCGAACTCCAACTTAGCCTCCTCCATAAAGGCCTTTGTAGCGTGAAGGGGAAGATCTTGGGAAGTTCGATATAAAGCCGCCCCCATGTGTGCCATCTTAATGCACTGTGAGTAATAAAATCCAGATGGCGAAGAAGAGAAACATCATCAGTAGGGATGGTACCAGAAGGACTGATTTGCTGGTCAACAAACTCGACAGCATCGAAGTCAGGGGCATCAAGGTTAAAGGGCTCAGCTGTCTTTTGCTTTTCGGAGGAGGAGCACCAGAGGTAGCAACAGAAGCTTGTGGAGGATCAACCAAACGAACCCGAGGAGTAGGGATTATCCTCCTCGGTCCAGAAGAGCTCGGTATGGACGGCTTCGATTGAACCTGAGAGGACCCCTCCCCGGACACCTTGGCCGAGATGTTCTAGACCGCGGTAGCTTTCCTCGCCTTTTTAAAGGCCCTCATAGAGTCATTGTTTTTAACCATCTCTGAAAAAAGACAGCAAAAACCAAGTTACAAAATGATAAAGAAACCAACAAAAAAAAAGATAACAGGAGGGAAGTCGGGCACTACCCAACTCATCTCGGAGAAGCAAGGGATCCCCTAAAAACTTTTTAGTATCAAGGTAAGGAGGCTACCACCAATTCTCCTCCAACAAGTTCACAAAGGCCTGTTCGACCTCACTCAACATATCCCACGAATACCTCGACACCACAACATTCTTTTGCCACTCTAAAGGAAAAATAGGCTCATCATTTTCATCCAGAAAAAAGGGGCGAGCTCCTTCAACAGCTCGAACTTTAAAGAAATAATTTTTGAAGTCTCTGAAAGACTCATCATACATCGAAAATACTTTCTTTCCCTGAGCGGATCGAATGGAAACCCAGGAGGCTTTCTTTTTGGTAGAAATTCCGGGTTTAGTCAAAACAAAAAGATAGAGGAAGAGAGTTTGTGAAGGCTTAATATCTAGCTCCTAACATAACAACTAGAAAATTTTGACAAAACCCCACGAATTCGGATGAACTTGGGATGGGGACACATTGCATGACCATAACAAGTCGGTCTCAAAAGATGAAAAAGGAAAGGTAATTTTCAGCTGACTGAAAAAATAGTCATATCCATAAAAGAAGGGACGCTCCCCTTGGGTCAGAGAAGGAAAGCAAACCCTCTCCACGGAGTCCGGCGTGATCAACTCATAATCTTTCTCCTGGTTTCTACGATTATAGATATAATGACGTTTCCTAAGTTCCACAAGATACTCGGACTCAACAAGCGAAACACACATCAGAACAAGGGAGTTAGTGCACGAAATTACAATCACACTTTTGCAACTCCGCACAACTAACTAGCAAGTGCACTAGGTCGTCCAAGGGTCGATCCCACGGAGATTGTCGGCTTGAAGCAAGCTATGGTTAACTTATAACTTTTAGTCAGGATATCAATAATTCTCAAATTTGATTGTAAAAAGTAAAAGAACATGAAATAAATACTTGTTATGCAGTAATGAAGAACAGGTTGAGGCTTTGGAGATGCTTTGTCCTCTGAATCTCTGCTTTCCTACTATATTCTTCTTCATGCACGCAAGCCTCCTTCCATGGCAAGCTTTATGTTGGGCATTGCCGTTGTCAATGGCTACTTCCCGTCCTCTCAGTGAAAACGTTCCAAATGCGCTGTCACCGCACGGCTAATCATCTGTCGGTTCTCGATCATGCTAGAATAGGATCCATTGATCCTTTTGCGTCTGTCACACGCCCAACATTCGCGAGTTTGAAGCTCGTCACAGTCATCCCTTCCCAGATCCTACTCAGAATACCACAGACAAGGTTTAGACGTTCCGGATCTCAGGAATG
>NC_029790.2:43761715-43769938 GCF_000816755.2 Arachis ipaensis
AATGAATATCTTAGAATAGAAGCAAGCATGATAGAATGGAAAACAGTAGTAATTGCATTAATTCATGAAGAACAGCAGAGCTCCTCACCTCCAACAATGGGGTTTAGAGACTCATGCCGTAAAGAATACAATAAGAAACGTGTAAAGTGTCATCAGGTATAAGATGAATCACTAAAAGTAGTTTTTATAGTAAACTAGTGACCAAGGGTTACAGAAAATGAGTAAGCTAGGGTGTTTCGTGTAAAAATCCACATCCGGGGCCCACTTGGTATGTGCTTGGGCTGAGCATTGAAGCTTTCATGTGTAGAGACTTTTCTCGGAGCTAAACGCCAGCTTTTGTGCCAGTTTGGGCGTTTAACTCCAGTTTTTATGCCAGTTCCGGCGTTAAACGCTAGAATTCTTAAGCTGACTTGGAACGCCTGTTTGGGCCATCAAATCTCGGGCAAAGTATGGACTATTATATATTACTGGAAAGCCCAGGATGTCTACTTTCCAACGCAATTAAGAGCGCACCAATTGGGCTTCTGTAGCTCCAGAAAATCCACTTTGAGTGCAGGGAGGTCAGAATCCAACAGCATCTGCAGTCCTTTTTCAGCCTCTGAATCAAATTTTTGCTCAGGTCCCTCAATTTCAGCCAGAAAATACCTGAAATCACAGAAAAACACACAAACTCATAGTAAAGTCCAGAAAAGTGAATTTTAAATAAAAACTAATAAAAATATAATAAAAACTAATTAAAATATACTGAAAACATATTAAAAACAATGCCAAAAAGCATATAAATTATCCGCTCATCACAACACCAAACTTAAATTGTTGCTTGTCCCCAAGCAACTGAAAATCAAATAGGATAAAAAGAAAAGAATATACACTGAATTCCAAAAACATCTATGAAGATCAGTATTAATTAGATGAGCGGGGCTTTTAGCTTTTTGCCTCTGAATAGTTTTGGCATCTCACTTTATCCTTTGAAGTTCAGAATGATTGGCTGCTATAGGAACTCAGAATCCAGATAGTGTTATTGATTCTCCTAGTTAAGTATGTTGATTCTTGAACACAGCTACTTTATGAGTCTTGGCCGTGACCCTAAGCATTTTGTTTTCCAGTATTACCACCGGATACATAAATGCCACAGACATATAACTGGGTGAACCTTTTCAGATTGTGACTCAGCTTTGCTAGGTTCCCCAATTAGAGGTGTCCAGAGCTCTTAAGCACACTCTTTTTTCTTTTGGACCACGACTTTAACCGCTCAGTCTCAAGTTTTCACTTGACACCTTCACGCCACAAGCACATGGTTAGGGACAGCTTGGTTTAGCCGCTTAGGCCAGGATTTTATTCCTGTGGACCCTCCTATCCATTGATGCTCAAAGCCTTGGATCCTTTTTATCACCCTTGCCTTTTGGTTTAAAGGGGTATTGGCTTTTTCTGCTTGCTTTTCTTTTTCTTTCTTTTTCTTTTCTCTTTTTTTCGCCTCTCTTTTTTTTTCGCATATATCCTTTTTTTTCTGTAAGCTTTTCACTGCTTTTTCTTGCTTTAAGAATCAATTTTATGATTTTTCAGATCATCAGATAACATTTCTCCTTTTCCCATCATTCTTTCAAGAGCCAACAATTTTAACATTCATAAACAATTAAATTAAAAAATATGCACTGTTCAAGCATTCATTCAGAAAAACAATAGTATTGCCATCACGTCAAAATGTATGGGTGGGTTTGGGATGGAAAGTGGTTTGGTGAAGGGAGAGAGTGAGTTGAGGTTGGTGGGGATCCTGTGGGATCCACAGATCCTGAGGTGTCAATCCTGTTAGGCGTGCAAAACGCCCATTGCTGCCAATCCTGGCGTTAAACGCCAGGTTGCTGCCCATTTCTGGCGTTTAACGCCAGCTTCTTGCCCTTTTCTGGCATTAAACGCCAGCTCTGTGCCCATTTCTGGCGTTAAACGCCCATTCTGCTACCCTTACTGGCGTTTAAACGCCAGTAAGTTTTTCCTCCAGGGTGTGCTGTTTTTAATGCTGTTTTTCATTCTGTTTTTGCTTTTTCAGTTGTTTTTGTGACTCCACATGATCATCAACCTACAGAAAACATAAAATAACAATAGAAGATAAATAGATATAATAAAATTGGGTTGCCTCCCAACAAGCGCTTCTTTATTGTCTTTAGCTGGACCTTGACTGAGTTTTATTCTAGTCTCAGTTTTGAGCATTCTTGATCAAAATTGCTTTCAAGATAATGTTTGATTCTCTGTCTATTAACAATGAACTTTTTGTCAGAATCAATATCCTGAAGCTCAACATATCCATATGGTGACACTCCTGTGATCACATATGGTCCCCTCCACCGGGATTTTAATTTCCCGGGGAATAATCTGAGCCTAGAGTTGAACAGCAGAACCTTTTGTCCTGGCTCAAAGACTCTGGATGACAATTTCTTGTCATGCCACTTTTTTGCTTTTTCCTTATAAATTTTTGCATTTTCAAAAGCATTGAGTCTGAACTCCTCTAGCTCATTTAGCTGGAGCAATCTTTTCTCACCAGCTAACTTAGCATCCATGTTTAGGAATCTGGTTGCCCAGTAGGCTTTATGTTCTAGTTCCACGGGCAGATGACAGGCCTTGCCATACACAAGCTGGTATGGAGAGGTTCCTATAGGAGTCTTGAATGATGTTCTGTATGCCCACAGAGCATCATCCAAGCTCTTTGCCCAATCCTTTCTACGGGCAATTACAGTCCATTCCAGGATTCTCTTTAATTCTCTGTTAGAGACTTCAGACTGCCCATTTGTCTGTGGATGATACGGAGTTGCTACTTTGTGGCTAATTCCATATCGAACCATAGCAGAGTAAAGTTGTTTATTGCAGAAATGGGTGCCCCCATCACTGATTAGTACTCTGGGAACACCAAATCTGCTGAAAATATGTTTCTGGAGGAAATTCAGCACAGTCTTGGTATCATTAGTGGGTGTGGCAATTGCTTCCACCCATTTAGATACGTAGTCTACTGCCACCAGAATGTAAGTGTTTGAGTATGATGGTGGGAAAGGACCCATGAAGTCAATACGCCATACATCAAACAACTCAATCTCTAAGATCCCTTGTTGAGGCATGGCATAACCATGAGGCAAGTTACCAGCTCTTTGGCAACTGTCACAGTTACGCACAAACTCTCGGGCATCTCTATAGAGAGTAGGCCAATAGAAGCCACATTGGAGGACTTTAGTGGTTGTTCGCTCACTTCCGAAGTGTCCTCCATACTGTGATCCATGGCAATGCCACAGGATCTTCTGTGCCTCCTCTCTAGGGATGCATATGCGGATCATTCCGTCTGCGCATCTCTTAAAGAGATATGGTTCATCCCATAAGTAGTACTTTGCATCAGAAATTAGTTTTTTCTTCTGCAACCTGCTGTATTCCTGGGGTATGAACCTCACAGCTTTATAATTTGCAATGTCTGCAAACCATGGTGCTTCCTGAATGGAAAAACAGTTGCTCATCCGGAAAGGTCTCAGAGATCTCAATAGGAGGGAGGGACGCCCCTTGATGAGCGGATAATTTATACACTTTTTGGGATTGTTTTTAGTATGTTTTTAGTAGGATCTAGTTACTTTTAGGGATGTTTTCATTAGTTTTTATGTTAAATTCACATTTCTGGACTTTACTATGAGTTTGTGTGTTTTTCTATGATTTCAGGTATTTTCTGGCTGAAATTGAGGGACTTGAGCAAAAATCAGATTCAGAGGTTGAAGAAGGACTGCTGATGCTGTTGGATTCTGACCTCCCTGCACTCAAAGTGAATTTTCTGGAGCTACAGAATTCGAAATGGCGCGCTTCTAATTGCGTTGGAAAGTAGACATCCAGGGCTTTCCAGAAATGTATAATAGTTCATACTTTAATTAAGTTTAGACGATGCAAACTGGCGTTTAACACCAGTTCTCTGCCCAATTCTGGCGTCCAGCGCCAGAAACAAGCTGCAAAGTGGAGTTCAACGCCCAAACTGGCACCAAAACTGGCGTTCAACTCCAAGAATGACCTCTACACGTGTAACACTCAAGCTCAGCCCAAGCACACACCAAGTAGGCCCCGGAAGTGGATTTACGCATCAATTACTTACTTCTGTAAACCCTAGTAGCTAGTTTATTATAAATATGACCTTTTACTATTGTATTAGACATCCTGGATTGTATTTTGATCCTGTGATCTCGTTTTGGGGGCTGGCCATCTCGGCCATGCCTGGACCTTTCACTTATGTATTTTCAACGGTAGAGTTTCTACACTCCATAGATTAAGGTGTGGAGCTCTGCTGTTCCTCAAAGATTAATGCAAAGTACTATTGTTTTCTATTCAATTCATCTTATTTCGCTTCCAAGATATTCATTCGCACTTCAATCTGAATGTGATGAACGTGACAATCATCATTATTCCCTATGAACGCGTGCCTGACAACCACTTCCGTTCTACATTAGATTGAATGAGTATCTCTTAGATCTCTTAATCGAAATCTTCGTGGTGTAAGCTAGAATGATGGCGGCATTCAAGAGAATCCGAGAAGTCTAAACCTTGTCTGTGGTATTCCGAGTAGGATTCAATGATTGAATGACTATGACGAGCTTCAAACTCGCGATTGCTGGGCGTAGTGACAGACGTAAAAGGATAGTAAATCCTATTCTAGCAGGATCGAGAACCGACAGATGAATAGCCGTGCCGTGACAGGGTGCCTTGACCATATTCACTGAGAGGATAGGATGTAACCATTGACAAGGGTGATGCCTCCAGACGATTAGCCGTGCCGTGACAGGGCATTTGGATCATTTTCCCGAGAGAAGACCGAAAGTAGCTATTGACAATGGTGATGCATTACATAAAGCCAGCCATGGAAAGGAGTAAGACTGATTGGATGAAGATAGCAGGAAAGTAGAGGTTCAGAGGAACGAAAGCATCTCTATTCGCTTATCTGAAATTCTCACCAATGATTTACATAAGTATTTCTATCCTTTATTATTTATCTTTTAATTATCTAATCCAATCACATTTGACCCTACCTGACTGAGATTTGCAAGGTGACCATAGCTTGCTTCATACCGACAATCTCCGTGGGATTCGACCCTTACTCACGTAAGGTATTACTTGGATGACCCAGTGCGCTTGTTGGTTAGTTGTGCGAAGTTGTGAACCATGGTATTGGTATCATATTTTTGGCGCCATTACCAAGGAAAGAAAGAGCGATGAATTTTACATAATCAAAGTGTAATCACAATTTCTGCGCACCAAGTTTTTGGCGCCGTTGCCGGGGATTGTTCGAGTTTGGACAACTGACGGTTCATCTTGTTGCTCAGATTAGGTAATTTTCTTTTTGTTTTCTTTTCAAAAATTTTTCAAAACTCTTTCAAAATTTTCTCATTTGTTTTTGAAAAAAAAATATATAATAATAAAAATAATGTTTTCAAAAATAAATTATTCTATGGCTTCAAAATTTTTAAGAATGAATTCTAGTGTTTCATGAAGCATGTTGAAGCCTATCTGGCTGTAAAGCCATACCCAAACTGCGTTGGGATTGGCCTTCAACTAATCACCTCAGTGGAGTCATGCCCAATCCTTCTGGATAGGGTATGTCAGGCATGTCATGTCTGAGTTACATACTAAAGCTTGGCTGGCTATTAAGCTATGCCTGACCCTTTGATTGGAGCTTTAGAGTATAAGATTCCTGGAATTCATGTTAAAAATTTTGAATCCTTATTTTTCTTTTTTTTTTTAAAAATGATTTTCGAAAAAATTAAAAGAAAATACAAAAAAAAAATCATAAAATAAAAAAATTCAAAAATATTTCATGTTTCTTGTTTGAGTCTTGAGTCAAGATGAAAGTTTGGTGTCAATTGCATATTCATCTTGCTTTTTTTCGAAAAAAATTTTTTTTTTCATGCATTCATAGTGTTCTTCATGATCTTCAAGTTGTTCTTGATAAGTCTTCTTCTTTGATCTTTGCATTTGCATGTTTTGTGTCTTTCCTTGTTTTTCATATGCATTCTTGAATTCTTAGTGTCTAAGCATTAAAGAATTCTAAGTTTGGTGTCTTGCATATTTTCTTTGCATTAAAAATTTTTCAAAAATATGTTCTTGATGTTCATCATGACATTCAAAGTGTTCTTGGTGTTCATCTTGACATTCATAGCATTCTTGCATGCATTCATTGTTTTAATCTAAAAATTTTCATGCATTGCATAATTTTCATGTTTTTCTCTCTCATCATTAAAAATTCAAAAATAAAAAAATATCTTTCCCTTTTTCTCTCTTAAAATTTCGAAAATTAGATTTGACTTTTTCAAAATTTTTTAAAATCTAGTTGTTTTTATGAGTCAAATCAAATTTTCAATTCAAAAATCAAATCTTTTTCAATTTTCTTAGTTATTTTCGAAAATTATAAAAATATTTTTCAAAAATCTTTTTCTTAATTTTACATCATAATTTTCGAAAATAACATCATCAATTAATGTTTTGATTCAAAAATTTCAAGTTTGTTACTTACTTGTTAAGAAAGATTCAAACTTTAAATTCTAGAATCATATCTTGTGATTTCTTGTGAATCAAGTCATTAATTGTGATTTTAAAAAAAAATCAAATCTTTTTTAAAAACTAATTTCAATCATATCTTTTCAAAAATATCTTCTTATCTTATCTTTTTCAAAAATTTGATTTTAAAATATCTTCTCTAACTTCTGATCTTCTTATCTTTTCAAAATTGATTTTCAAATTTGTTTCAACTAACTAACTAACTTTTTGTTTGTTTCTTATCTTTTTCAAAACTACCTAACTAACTCTCTCTCTCTCATTTTCGAAAATCCCTTCCCTCTTTTTCAAAATTTCTTTTTAATTAACTAATTATTTTATTTTTTATTTTAATTTTCGAAAATTACTAAGCTTTTTCAAAAACTATTTTCGAAAATCACTAACTCTTTTTCAAAAATAATTTTCGAAAATTCTCTCTCTCTCTTTTCTCCTTCTATTTATTTATTCTTCTAATCACACAAGGACCTCTATACTGTGGTATAAAGGATCCATATTATTATTATTATTTTTTCTGTGCCCTCTTCTTTGTCATATGAGCAGGAACAAGGACAAGAATATTCTTGTTGAAGCAGATCCAGAACCTGAAAGGACTCTGAAGAAAAAACTAAGAGAAGCTAAAATACAACAATCCAGAGATAACCTTTCAAAAATTTTCGAACAAGAAGAGGAGATGGCAGCCGAAAATAATAATAATGCAAGGAGAATTCTTGGTGACTTTACTGCACCTAATTCCAATTTACATGGAAGAAGCATCTCCATTCCTACCATTGGAGCAAACAATTTTGAGCTGAAACCTCAGCTAGTTTCTCTGATGCAGCAGAACTGCAAGTTTCATGGACTTCCATCTGAAGATCCTTTTCAGTTCTTAACTGAATTCTTGTAGATCTGTGATACTGTTAAGACTAATGGAGTAAATCCTGAAGTATACAGGCTCATGTTTTTTCCTTTTGCTATAAGAGACAGAGCTAGAATATGGTTGGACTCTCAACCTAAAGACAGCCTGAACTCTTGGGATAAGCTGGTCACGGCTTTCTTAGCCAAGTTCTTTCCTCCTCAAAAGCTGAGCAAGCTTAGAGCTGATGTTCAAACCTTCAGATAAAAAGAAGGTGAATCCCTCTATGAAGCTTGGGAAAGATACAAGCAGCTGACCAAAAAGTGTCCTTCTGACATGCTTTCAGAATGGACCATCCTGGATATATTCTATGATGGTTTATCTGAGCTATCAAAGATGTCATTGGATACTTCTGCAGGTGGATCCATTCACCTAAAGAAAACGCCTGCAGAATCTCAAGAACTCATTGACATGGTTGCTAATAACCAATTCATGTACACTTCTGAGAGGAATCCTGTGAGTAATGTGACGCTTATGAAGAAGGGAGTTCTTGAAGTTGATACTCTGAATGCCATATTGGCTCAGAACAAAATATTGACTCAGCAAGTCAATATGATTTCTCAGAGTCTGAATGGAATGCAAGCTGCATCCAACAGTACTCAAAAGGCTTCTTATGAAGAAGAAGCTTATGATCCTAAGAACCCTGCAATAGCAGAGGTAAATTACATGGGTGAACCATATGGAAACACCTATAATCCATCATGGAGAAATCATACAAATCTCTCATGAAAGGATCAAAGGCCTCAACAAGGCTTTAATAATGGTGGAAGAAA
>NC_029790.2:43770176-43771497 GCF_000816755.2 Arachis ipaensis
TGTCAAGCTATTGACATTAAAGAAGCGCTTGTTGGGAGGCAACCCAATCAATTTTTATCTAATTTTTATTTTCATTGTTTTTCATGTCTTATTAGGTTCATGATCATGTGGAGTCACAAAATAAATATAAAAATTGAAAACGGAATCAAAAATAGCAGAAGAAAAATCACACCCTGGAGGAAGCACCTATTTGGCGTTCAACGCCAGAACAGAGCATGGTTCTGGCGCTGAACGCCCAAAATGGGCAGTGTCTGGGTGCTGAACGCCCAAAATGGGCAGCATCTGGGCGCTGAACGCCAGAATTGCACCCTGGAGAAGAGCTGGCGCTGAACGCCCAGAACAAGCATGGTTCTGGTGTTCAACGCCAGAAATGGGCAACAAATGGGCGTTGAACGCCCAAAATGAGCACCAACCTGGCGCTGAACGCCCAGAGTTGTGTGCAAGGGCATTTTACATGCCTAATTTGGTGCAAGGTTGTAAATCCTTGAACACCTCAGGATCTGTGGACCCCACAGGATCATCTCAGGATCTGTGGACCCCACAGGATCACCTCAGGATCTGTGGACCCCACAGGATCCCCACCTACCTCCACTCACTTCTTTTCACCCCTCTTTCACACAACCCCATAAACACTCTTCCCCACTCACCTCACCATCTCTCTCTCCATTCATGATCATCCCTTCTGTTTTCCATACATCCCACTTACCTACAAAATTCAATATCTCTTTCCCACCCAATCCCACCCATATGGCCGAATACACACACCCCTCCATCTCCTCCATATTTTCTTCTTCTTCTTCATCTATTTCTTTCTTTTCTTGCTCGAGGGCGAGCAATATTCTAAGTTTGGTGTGGTAAAAGCATAAGCTTTTTGTTTTTCCATTACCATTAATGGCACCTAAGGCCAGAGAAACCTCAAGAAAGAGGAAAGGGAAGACAATTGCTTCCACCTCTGAGCCATGGGAGATGGAAAGATTCATCTCACAAACCCATCACTAAGAAAAGGATGGAGCAAACAAGAGAGCACATTCATGGAGCTCAAGAGGCGCATGAAGCTCATCACCATGAGATCCCGGAGATGCCTCAAATGCATTTTCCTCCACAAAACTATTGGGAGCAAATCAACACCTCCCTAGGAGAATTAAGCTCCAACATGGGACAACTAAGGGTGGAACATCAAGAGCACTCCATCATTCTTCATGAAATAAGAGAAGATCAAAAAGCAATGAGGGAGGAGCAACAAAGACAAGGAAGAGACATAGAAGAGCTCAAGGACATCATTGGTTCCTCAAGAAGGAAACGCCACCATCACTAAGGTGGA
>NC_029790.2:43771534-43771632 GCF_000816755.2 Arachis ipaensis
ATGTTATGTGATGTTTGTGTCTTCATTACATGATCATTAGTAGTTAGTAACTATGTCTTAAAGTTATGAATGTCCTATGAATCCATCACCCATCACCT
>NC_029790.2:43779348-43801974 GCF_000816755.2 Arachis ipaensis
TGATTTCAGGTATTTTCTGGCTGAAATTGAGGGACTTGAGCAAAAATCAGATTCAGAGGTTGAAGAAGGACTGCTGATGCTGTTGGATTCTGACCTCCCTGCACTCAAAGTGGATTTTCTGGAGCTATAGAACTCAAAATGGCGCGCTTCCAATTGCGTTGGAAAGTAGACATCTAGGGCTTTCCAGCAATATATAATAGTCCATACTTTGCCTAAGTTTAGATGACGCAAACTGGCGTTCAACGCCAGTTCTCTGCCCAATTCTGGCGTCCAGCGCCAGAAACAAGCTGCAAAGTGGAGTTCAACGCCCAAACTGGCACCAAAACTGGCGTTCAACTCTAGGAATGACCTCTACACGTGTAACACTCAAGCTCAGCCCAAGCACACACCAAGTGGGCCCTAAAAGTGGATTTACGCATCAATTACTTACTCTAGGAATGACCTTTTACTATTGTATTAGATATCCTGGATTGTATTTTGATCCTGTGATCTCGTTTTGGGGGTTGGCCATCTCGGCCATGCCTGGACCTTTCACTTATGTATTTTTGAACGGTAGAGTTTCTACACTCCATAGATTAAGGTGTGGAGCTCTGCTGTTCCTCAAAGATTAATGCAAAGTACTACTGTTTTCTATTCAATTCATCTTATTTCGCTTCCAAGATATTCATTCGCAATTCAATCTGAATGTGATGAACGTGAAAATCATCATCATTCCCTATGAACGCGTGCCTGACAACCATTTCCGTTCTACATTAGATTGAATGAGTATCTCTTAGATCTCTTAATCAAAATCTTCGTGGTGTAAGCTAGAATGATGGCAGCATTCAAGAGAATCCGAAAAGTCTAAACCTTGTCTGTGGTATTCCGAGTAGGATTCAATGATTGAATGAATGTGACGAGCTTCAAACTCGCGATTGCTGGGCGTAGTGACAGACGCAAAAGGATAGTAAATCCTATTCCAGCAGGATCGAGAACCGACAGATGAATAGCCGTGCCGTGACAGGGTGCGTTGACCATATTCACTGAGAGGATAGGATGTAACCATTGACAAGGGTGATGCCTCCAGACGATTAGCCGTGCCGTGACAGGGCATTTGGATCATTTTCCCGAGAGAAGACCGAAAGTAGCTATTGACAATGGTGATGCATTACATAAAGCCAGCCATGGAAAGGAGTAAGACTGATTGGATGAAGATAGCAGGAAAGTAGAGGTTCAGAGGAACGAAAGCATCTCTATTCGCTTATCTGAAATTCTCACCAATGATTTACATAAGTATTTCTATCCTTTATTATTTATCTTTTAATTATCTAATCCAATCACATTTGACCCTACCTGACTGAGATTTGCAAGGTGACCATAGCTTGCTTCATACCGACAATCTCCGTGGGATTCGACCCTTACTCACGTAAGGTATTACTTGGATGACCCAGTGCACTTGCTGGTTAGTTGTGCGAAGTTGTGAACCATGGTATTGGTATCATGTTTTTGGTGCCATTACCAGGGAAAAAAAGAGCGATGAATTTTACATAATCAAAGTGTAATCACAATTTCTGCGCACCACCCCTGCTACTGGTTCTATCCGGGACAGGTGATCAGCTACCTGGTTCTTTGTCCATTTTCTGTCTCTTATTTCTATATCAAACTCTTGCAGAAGTAACACCCATCTTATGAGCCTGGGTTTTGAATCCTGCTTTGTGAGTAGATATTTAAGAGCAGCATGGTCAGTATACACAATCACTTTTGAACCTACTAAATAGGATCTAAACTTGTCAATGGCATAAACCACTACAAGTAACTCCTTTTTTGTGGTTGTGTAATTCTTCTGGGCGTCATTTAGAACACGACTGGCATAGTAAATGAAGTGCAGAAGCTTGTTATGCCTTTGTCCCAACACTGCACCAATGGCATGGTCACTGGCATCACACATTAATTCGAATGGTAATGTCCAGTCAGGTGCAGAGATGACTGGTGCTGTGACCAGCTTGGCTTTCAGGGTCTCGAACGCCTGCAGACACTCTGTGTCAAATACAAATGGCGTGTCAGCAGCTAGCAGGTTGCTTAGAGGTTTTGCAATTTTTGAAAAATCCTTCTCATTCTTTTCATTATGAACCACTGTCATGCCTCCCTTCTTGGGGATAACTTGGACAGGGCTCACCCAGGGGCTATCAAAAATGGGATAAATAATCCCAGCCTCTAGTAACTTAGTGACCTCTTTCTGCACCACTTCCTTCATGGCTGGATTTAGCCGCCTTTGTGGTTGAACCACTGGCTTGGCATTATCCTCCAATAGGATTTTGTGCATGCATCTTGCTGGGCTAATGTCCTTAAGGTCACTTATGGACCACCCAAGAGCTTCTTGTGTGTCCTTAGCACTTGAATTAGTGTTTTCTCTTCCTGTGGATTTAAAGCAGAGCTTATGATCATTGGAAAAGTGTCACCCTCTCCTAGAAATGCATATTTCAGGGATGGTGGTAGTGGTTTGAGCTCTGGTTTAGGAGGTTTCTCCTCTTCCTGAAGGATTTTTAGAGATTCTTTTATTTCCTCTGGTTTCTCCAAATCAGGCTGAACATCTTTAAAGATGTCCTCTAGCTCTAATTCAAGACTCTCAGTCATATTGATCTCTTCCACCAAAGAGTCAATAATATCAGTGCTCATGCAATCATTTGATGTGTCTGGATGCTGCATAGCTTTGACAGTATTTAACTTGAACTCATCCTCATTGACTCTCAGGGTCACTTCCCCTTTTTGTACATCAATAAGAGTTCGTCTAGTTGCTAGGAAAGGTCTTCTGAGAATGAGAGTTGCACTCTTGTGCTCCTCCATTTCCAGCACTACAAAGTCAGTGAGAAAGACAAATGGCCCAACCTTGACAATCATGTCCTCAATGATGCCTGATGGATATTTAATGGAGCCATCAGCAAATTGAAGACATATCCGGGTTGGTTTGACTTCTTCAGTCAACCCAAGCTTTCTGATAGTGGATGCAGGTATTAGGTTGATACTTGCTCCAAGGTCACATAGAGCTGTCTTGGTGCAAACACCCTCTAATGTGCATGGTATCATAAAGCTTCCTGGATCTTGAAGCTTTTCTGGTAAACTTTTTAGAATGACTGCACTGTATTCTTCAGTGAGAAACCCTCTTTCAGTTTCTCTCCAATCCTTCTTACGACTTAAGATCTCTTTCATGAACTTAGCATAAGAGGGTATTTGCTCAAGTGCCTCTGCAAACAGGATCTTTATTTCAAGAGTCCTGAGATAGTTTGCAAAGCGGGCAAATTGTTTATCCTGTTTCGCTTGGCGGAGCTTCTGAGGATAATGCATCTTGGCTTTATATTCTTCAACCTTAGTTGCTGCAGGTTTATTCCCTACAGAAGTGGTTGGAGAAGCCTTCTTAGAGGGGTTACTATCAGCATTTGCAGGTGTCTGATTCCTCATAGGCGTTTGAACGCCGGAACTGGGCAAGGAACGGGCGTTTAACGCCAACTTTTCCCCCTTTTCTGGTGATTGAACGCTAGAGTTATTCCTCTCTGGGCTCTTGATGTCCTCAGAGGAATCTTGGGTAGTGGTTTGGTCATCCTCTGTCATTTGTTCCTTTCTTGACTTTTTGCTATTTTGAGCTGAGTTATTCAATGTCTTCCCGCTCCTTAGTTGGACAGCTTGGCATTCTTCTGTTATCTGTTTAGATAGCTGCTGTCTTGTCTGATTCAATTGTGCTTCTATATTCTTGTTAGCATTTTTAGTGTCTTGGAGCATCTCTTTGAATTCTGCTAATTGTTTTGTCATAAGGAGTAATTGCTGATTAAGTTCAACAATCTGTTCTTGAGGATTGGGATCAGTAGTTATTGCCATAGCCTCTTCTTTTATGGAGGACTCACTGTTTGAGTACATATGTTGATTTCTAGCAACTGTATCTATGAGTTCTTGAGCTTCTTCAATTGTTTTTCTCATGTGTATAGATCCACCAGCTGAGTGGTCTAGGGACATCTGAGCTTTTTCTGTAAGCCCATAGTAGAAGATGTCTAACTGTACCCACTCTGAAAACATTTCAGAGGGGCATTTTCTCAGCATCCCTCTGTACCTCTCCCAAGCATTATAAAGGGATTCATGATCCTCTATTTTAAAGCCTTGGATGTCCAGCCTTAGCTATGTCATCCTTTTTGGAGGGTAAAATTGATTCAAGAATTTGTCTGATAACTGTCTCCATGTTTTTATGCTTGCTGTGGGTTGGTTATTTAACCACCTCTTAGCTTGATCTTTTACAGCAAATGGAAACAGTAATAATCTGAAAACTAAATTAATTAATTAATTAAAAAAATTTTGAAATTAGCAATTAAAAAGATATGATTGAAAATTATTTTGAAAAAGATATAATTTAGAAAATATGATTTCAAATAAAAAAAAAGATATGATTGAGAATTATTTTGAAAAAGATATGATTGAGAAGATATAATTGCAGATTAAAAAAAAGATATGATTGAAAAGATATGATTGAAGAAATTAAAAAGATTTGATTTTTGAAAAAGATTTGAAAAGATCAATTTTTGCAATTAGAATATTGACTTGACTAAAAAAAGATATGATTTTGAAAATCTTTGACTAATTTAATGCCAAATTTCGAAAATTATGAGTAAAATAGGGAAAAGATATTTTTTTTATTTTTGAATTTTAATGAGGAAAGAGAAAAAACAACAAAATGACACTAAACTTAGAAATTTTAGATCAATACAAAGAGAACAAACAAGAAAACTTTGAATGTCAAGATGAACACCAAGAACACTTTGAAGATCAAGATGAACACCAAGAACAAATTTTTGAAAAAATAAATAAAAGCACAAGGGACACCAAACATAAAATTTTTAGAAAATCAAATACAACTTTTCGAAAATTTAAAGGAAAACACAAAGAAGACACCAAACTTAGAATTTTTAAAGATCAAGAAAGAACTAAGGACATGCAATTTCGAAAATTAAAAGAAAATAAAATCATGCAATTGACACTAAACTTAAAATATAAAACTAAACTCAAATAAAAGACTCTAAACTAACAAAAACAAAATATTCCTAATCTAAGCAACAAGAATAACCGTCAGTTGTCCAAACTCGAACAATCCCCGGCAACGGCGCCAAAAACTTGGTGCACGAAATTACAATCACACTTTTGCAACTCCGCACAACTAACCAGCAAGTGCACTGGGTCGTCCAAGTAATACCTTACGTGAGTAAGGGTCGATCCCACGGAGATTGTCGACTTGAAGCAAGCTATGGTTATCTTGTAACTCTTAGTCAGGATATCAATAATTCTCAGATTTGATTGTAAAAAGTAAAAGAACATGAAATAAATACTTGTTATGCAGTAATGAAGAACAGGTTGAGGCTTTGGAGATGCTTTGTCCTCTGAATCTCTGCTTTCCTACTATCTTCTTCTTCATGCACGCAAGCCTCCTTCCATGGCAAGCTTTATGTTGGGCATCACCGTTGTCAATGGCTACTTCCCGTCCTCTCAGTGAAAACATTCCAAATGCGCTGTCACCGCACAGCTAATCATCTGTCGGTTCTCGATCATGCTGGAATAGGATCCATTGATCCTTTTGCGTCTGTCACACGCCCAACAATCGCGAGTTTGAAGCTCTTCACAGTCATCCCTTCCCAGATCCTACTCAGAATACCACAGACAAGGTTTAGACGTTCCGGATCTCAGGAATGGCCGCCAATAATCCTAGCCTATACCACGAAGGTTCCAATCTTAGATTAGAAACCCAAGAGATACACATTCAAGCTTGATTGCATGTAGAACGAAGGTGGTTGTCAGGCACGCGTTCATAGGTGAGAATGATGATGATTGTCACGGATCATCACATTCATCAGGTTGAAGTGCGAATGAATATCTTAGAATAGAAGCAAGCGTGATAGAATGGAAAACATTAGTAATTGCATAAATTCATGAAGAACAGCAGAGCTCCTCACCCCCAACAATGGGGTTTAGAGACTCATGCCATAAAGAATACAATAAGAAACATGTAAAGTGTCATCAGGTACAAGATAAATCACTAAAAGTAGTTTTTATAGTAAACTGGTGACCTAGGGTTACAGAAAATGAGTAAGCTAGGGTGTTTAGTGTAAAAATCCACTTCCGGGGCCCACTTGGTGTGTGCTTGGGCTGAGCATTGAAGCTTTCATGTGTAGAGACTTTTCTTGGTGTTAAACTCCAGCTTTTGTGCCAGTTTGGGCGTTTAACTCCAGTTTTTATGCCAGTTCCGGTGTTAAACGCTAGAATTCTTGAGCTGACATAGAACGCCTGTTTGGGCCATCAAATCTCGGGCAAAGTATGGACTATTATATATTGCTGGAAAGCCCAGGATGTCTACTTTCCAACGCAATTGAGAGAGTGCCAATTGGGCTTCTGTAGCTCCAGAAAATCCACTTTGAGTGCAGGGAGGTCAGAATCCAACAGCATCTGCAGTCCTTTTTCAGCCTCTGAATAAGATTTTTGCTCAGGTCCCTCAATTTCAGCCAGAAAATACCTGAAATCACAGAAAAATACACAAACTCATAGTAAAGTCCAGAAAAGTGAATTTTAAATAAAAACTAATAAAAATATAATAAAAACTAATTAAAATATACTAGAAACATACTAAAAACAATGCCAAAAAGCGTATAAATTATCCGCTCATCAGGAGTCCAGCCAATCGGACATTCCCTCGGGGACTTTGGAGGAGATCTCAACAATATTTTTGTGAGAGGAAGACATGGTCAACTAATCCTACAACAAAGAAAAAAGAGAGGAATTACTAAATCAACAACTCGGCCATAATCAATTCGGACAGATATTACTAAAAGCAACACAAACAGCAAAAAGAACACCCCAGGACCCACACCAAAGATCCAAGGGCATCCTTTGGAGGCAATCATGGAACAAGGACTCAGGAAAATCTACAAGCCTACATCTCTACACCTCCTAACAAGAAAATAACCCTTTTTACCTTAACAAAGCGACACTCCGAGAAGAAAGCCACAAAATTCAAAAAGCCATCAAAAGAAGCTATCATTCAACAAAACTACTATGGAAGCTATCAGCATCAAACATATCAAAATCACCAAAAGGTGCAAACCTTTTTCAAAGAATCAAACAGTTTCAGGACGCAAACTAAGGCAATAGCAAACTTTTGAAAAAGCATCAACTATCAGGGAAAAAGCCAAAAGACGTACATAAGATGAAAAGTAACTCCAAAAAGCATGCATCACAGTAACAATCAAGCATGACGATGCAAAAAAGGTTCAAGCTTTCTAACATAAAGTCGAGCAAGATCAAAACTTTTCCATAAAAACAATACAAGCAGGAAGAAGAACAGAAAGAACAAAAACGTACCAGAAAAGGGGAAGAGACAATGAGCACTGAGAAGACGAAGCAATAGCGAGGCTGAAGACCACCCTCCGAAAGAACAAAACAGTCGCTAATGGTGCCACAAGAAGAAGCGCGAAAGCGTAAAAGACAAAGAATCCCAGGCAAACCAGAAAATAAAGGCAAAAAATGGAGACACAGTGAGCAAGAGAGAAGAAGAAACGGAAGCCAAAATCTGGGAGAAAGGTAAAATTCAAAGTGAAGAAAAGGGGAAAACCGCAAAGGGAGAGACACGCGTTTCAAAGAAAAGGAACGTCTGTTTCAATAAATTAAAAAGAAAAAAAGCATTCCGCATTCAAAGGGAGACTCTACAAAGAAGAAGTCGACAAATGCTTGAGTTCGGCTTCACCAGAGAAAGATCGAAGTCCTAAAAACTAAAGACTCGACCTCAAAAGAAAGACCGAGCTCGAGCAGGGGCACTGTTCATACCCTGGGTCAAGCTGTCCGACCCGGGATGTTTAACGACAAGACGACCGACCTCTTCAGGTCAGACCGTCCGACCTCTTTTCAAAGAGTTCGGCCAAATCACCAGAAAAAGCCCAATAAGTGCCCAACAGAGGAACACGACCCAAGTCCTAAGGCAGTTCAAACCTCTAGAGATAAGGGCGGTTTCCTTGAAGATAAGATGACCTCACTCAATGATAAGATAAGATAAGATAAGATAACTAACTTATCTTATCTAAGAAGGTCACTCCACACCCTTATAAATACACTGGAGCACCCAGGTATAACTCATACTCTGATTCTACTAAAAATCTGCTTAATACACTTGCTAACTTAAGCATCGGAGTCCCTTGCAGGTATCACCACACTCGGAACAATATGCATAATGGTTTGTAAGATTGACTTGTTGTTGGTACCATGTTGATGGTAAAGTTGATATTAAATTGTCATAAGAAATTGATGATGTATATTGTATATTATTGAACTTGGAATATTGGATGTAGTTTGAATTGACTTGTTGATTTGAGATTGATAAAAGTGGGGAAAATTAGTAGGTTGTGGATTGTATGAGGAAGTTGGTGTATGGTTGATGCTGAATTGGTAAGGTTTGGGTTGGCTTTAAAGGGTTTGTAAATTTTATGTTTTGAAATTAGAGGTTTGTTAAGTTTTGTGAAAACTACGATTTTGACCAACTTTGGTGGAGCATAACTTGATCTCGAGACCTCTGATTTGTATCAAATTTATTTTGAAAGAAAATTTGGTCTGAGATGTTTACGCCATTCAAAGAATGGAGGAAAAATATTTTAAAATAAGGAAGTTATGCTCAATCAAAGTTTGGTGTACAAAGCTGAAAATTCTGGACTTAGCAGCTTTTTAAAGCTTCTGCTATACATGCGTACGCAGACCCCATCATACGTGGCTGATGAGAGGGCAAAAGTTGGATAATTAAGAAATCAATATAGGAAACACGTTGTGAGTATAGTTCTTAACCAGCTAAGATCCGCCTCATCAATTTAGAAAAATTGTCACAAAAGTTAGAATAAAATACTGAGAGTATGGATCCCAGGTCGTCTCCCAACGAGTTGCTAGAAAGGGTGCTAATTTATTAATCAGGAATTTTCGAGAGATTTTTGAGAGTTGAATGACAGAAAAATAAATAATTGTAATTAAAAGAAAATTATATATCCTAATTAAAAAGCCTTGACTGGGGGAATGATTAATTGGAAGTTCTATCCTTGTTGGAATCTTCTCAAGTGTAGTATAAAGAGGTTGTTGTTTTCACTTAGTTAAACCTTACTAAATAAAGGAAGGTCAAGTGATTGAGCTAACTCTTATTCACAAATCATAGTCCTCTCCCTTGGGAAGGTCTAGCGTTAGTAAATACAGAATTAGCCAACAACTTCCAATTTAACTAAGCACTTGAGCATTCCAACTCAAGTGTCTCCCCTTAATCAACCCCTATGTCAAGTTTGGGAATCTACTCCATTGACATGAATATAATACTCAGAAAAATATAAGAAGAAGACATAATAAATTAAATAAAATAGAGATTGAAAATTAATTAAAAGTAAAAGTAATCCTTTGCATCAACAATCCATGAAAATAATCCAATTGTAACTCTAAAAGTAAATAGGATATGGAAGAGTAAGTGACAAACTAAATAAGATAAATGGAAATTAAAAGAGTAAGGAAATAGGAAACAAAATAGAATAATTTCTTCAACGGAGGTTATGACTCTTCAATATCCAAAAGCAAAAGCATAAAACTAATCAATTATAAATGTAAAGAGAACCTAGAGGAAGAGTAGTTTCTCTCTAGATTCAGATCTAAAACCTAAAAACTATCCTAATGAGAATGTGTGTCAATGTGTGTTGAGTCTCTGCATGTTTCTTGGCTTTATTCTGTGTTTCTGGGCCGAAAACTGGGTCGAAACGCGGCCCAAAATCGCCCCCAGCATTTTCTGTTAATTCTGCAGATCGCGCAGGTCACGCGTACGCGTCGTCCATGCGTAAGCGTCATTCAGCAATTTTCCTTGTCATGCGTACGCATCGTCCACGCGTGCGCATCATTCATGCAGACTCCAATCCGCGCATACGCGTCAGGCACGCGCACGCGTCGCTGCAATTTCTTCATATCGTGCGCACGCGTGAGCCATGCGTGCGCGTCGATGCTCGCTGATCATCTCCTTAGTTTTTGTGTTCCTTCCATTTTTGCAAGGTTCCTCTCTATTTTCTAAGCGATTTTTGCCCTATAAAGCCTGAAACACTTAACACACGGATCACAGCATCGAATGGTATAAAGGAGAATTAAAATACATAAATTAAAGATCTCTACGAAGCAAGTTTTCAACCATAGAATAAAACTAGGAACGAATTATAAAATCATGCAATTAGTATGAATAAGTGGGTAAAGACTTGATGAAACCACTCAATTAAACACAATATAAACCATAAAATAGTGGTTTATCAACCTCCTCACACATAAACATTAGCATGTCCTCATGCTTAGCTTAAGGAGATAAGATAAATGAGTAGGGAAATGTAAGACTCATGCAATGCAATGCAACCTATGTATATGAATGCAACTATATGATTCTGTCTGCTTGGTTAAAAGTAAATAAGTTCTTCAGGACAAACATAAATTAAGTTCCATTAATTCAATTTATACAGTAAGAACAAGTAAACTTGTAGGAAGACAACTCATGAAAGCAGGGAATATAGAATCAAGCATTGAACCCTCACTTATGGTGTATATGCACTCTAGTCACTCTAGTGTATAGGGTAATCACTCTACTCTTCTCTAATCATGCTTTCTAAACCTTGTTCTTCACCTAACCAATCAACAAGTATTTAATGTACCAATGCAAACATCATGAGGTCTTTTCAAGGTTGTAATGGGGCTAAGGTAAAGGTGAGGGTATATATATGGCTAAGTGAGCTATAAATTGAATCTTTGAATGGCTTAAGCTCTTACCTATACATACTCTATATTCTTCTTAAATCATGCCTAGCTACCCAAAATTTTCCCACTTTTGTATTACATACTCATGCATCAACATTTCTCTTAACTTGTATCACATATGCATTGATCTTTTCATTAAACTTAAGTTAGCAATGGGGTAATTTTTGTCCCCTTATTCATTTATCTAATTACTTATTTATTTGAATATTTTTGTATTTTTTTTAATAAAGTAAAAGTAAACATAACATTATCAATGCACATGGATTTTTTATTTTTTTAGTTTCACATGAGTAGGTACCCAAATTCCCAATATTTTATCAATTGTAAAAACATAACACATTCCCTTGTTAACCTATGTTCTCACAGTTTCCCATACTTAATTGATACACAATCTCTATCTTAAGCTTAACCAAAGATTCAATTTGGGGTAATTAATTTGTTTTTCCGCATAAGGCTAGTGATGTGGAAAAATATAGAACAAATGGGATTAAAAGGCTCAAAGTGGCTAACAAAGGTGAATGGAAGGGTAGGCTATTTGGGATAAGTGAGCTAAACAAGTAATGGCCTCAATTATATGCATGCATATAAATACACTAAACATTGGACATATAGGATGGAACAAAATATAGATTACAATCATAGAGAAGTAAACACACAAGAATAAAATATTATGGTTAAATAGTATAACCATGTCATTAAGCTCAAATCTCACAGGTTGTGTGTTCTTAGCTATAATTTATGTTCCAATTTACAATCTTCAAACAAGTTTTAACAAAAAAAAAATAATTTAAATTAGTGAAATTTTTCAAAAATAGGGTCCTAAAAAGAAACTTATCATATTTCAACCAAATAAAACATGCATGCAAATAATCTATTACTATGCAATTTGTCCTATCATAACAAAAAAAATCCTATTTTATTAATGTTAAGAAAGAGAAATTACCTCCGGAAGTCAGGTACTGACCGACCTCCCCACACTTAAAGCTTTGCACCGTCCTCGGTGCCATCAATTAGGAACAAAGGGTGGCTGGTAGCAGTATCTCCACAATGGGGACCGTCATGGCTCCCTGTGCTGGTAAATGAAGTGGAGTCCGGGGTGTCTGGGTTTTCTTCAGGTGGTTGGTTACCAACAAGCAGCTCCTTGAGGTATGTGAATCGGCGCTTGTTACGGCGCTCCCTTTACTTTGCTTTTCGGTCAAGCTTGTCTAGCCTCTCAAGTATCTGATGGAGCAGTTGGTTTGTTGAAGGTACTTGTGATGTGGAAGGGGAAGGAATATCTTCGGCCGGTTCTGCAGGCCGGCTAGTAGTGGCTGCTGGAGGTCTGATATACTTCCCGTTAGGACGTATTGATCATTCCGTGGAATCATGGCCTTGGTGTCCCCAGCTCTGTAGGAGACTCCGGCTGCTAAGACTAGATCTGAAACCAAGGTGGGAAAAGGTAAGTTGCCCATAATTTGTACATGTCCCATGGCATCCCGGATGTGTCTTGGTAAGTTTAGAGGCTGGTCTGTAAGGATACACCAGAGTAGAACAGCCATGTCTACAGTGAAGGAGGACTCGTGAGTGCTCGGAAAGACATAGTGGGACATGATCTGTGCCCATACTCGAGCCTCCAAGGTGAGTGCTAAAGCCAATATGCCCTTAGGTCGGGATCGATGGTATCCATAGATCCATCTGCTGCCAGGTTGTGCGATAATTCTGAGAACGGCGTCCCAGTCAAATTGGTATGTCTAGCGCTTGAATGAGGCTTTTTGGAATGTGTCCAATCCTTCTGGAGCAGGGGGAAGATCTAAAGCTTGTTGAATGGCCTCTTCAGTTATGGGGACTTGCTTTTGACGGACATAGACAGACTGCATGGTTGGCATGTGAAAATTGGAGTAGAATTCAACTACCCATGAAAGATTAACCTGCCGTGGCTGTCTCCGTAGGAATCCCCATTGTCTTTGTTCAATGCGGGGTTCAACAAATTCAACAATGTGGGTTGGGAGGATGAGAAGGTGCTCATTGTTATAGTTTCTCTCAGCCAGGATGGGAAACATCTGCTCACAGTAGCGGTTAGTGAACCGCGCAGTGTCTTTTACTGGAAAAGCTTTCTCTTTTTCATCGACCTTGATGATCCTCTTGATTCGCTTTGTTGAGGGCTTTACTGCTGTTGAAGATGGTTCTGCCACTAGTGCTCTTTTTGTTCCTTTCCTTGCCGGTTGTTTGGGAGTAGCTTTCTCTTTACCCTTTGATGAAGAGATTTGTTGTGATGGTATAGAATTTCCTCAAATGAATGAATTCTCGTTGCAAGTATAGTTCTACACCGATAAACAATTCCCACATCAGAAATTTTGGTTGTTACAAGAACAAATAAGAATTAATCGAAGTATTTAGACTCCGGGTCGTCTCACGAGGAATTGCAATGAAGAGTATGCTTATCAGCTATGAAGGGGCAAGGGGTTTTGATTTATAGGAGGGGCAAGAAAAGTAAATCAAGTAAGCAATTAAAGAAAGCAAGTAATAAAGAGAGACATTCTTGGCAATGATTGAGATCATCGGCTTCCCATCCTAGTCACTAATAACAATAATTAACAAGAATTTATCTTATTTCGTTATCTCAAACATTAGAAGAAGGTGTATGTTATCTTCCATGAGAGAAAGTCAAACAAGACTAGCTAATCTCAATCCAAATGTCCCAATCAACTCACTAATTAAATTAGCAAGAGACTAGAGTCAATGGAAATAATATTAACTAACAACTCTAGATCACCCAATCTAGATTGGGTTTTCACGACTCAAAATTACCTAATTACTCTTCCCAAGCCAAGAATGCTCAAGATCTACTCTAAAGCCCAACCAAGCATTTTGTCAAACACTTGGTGGGTACAAATGGAAAACATGGTAAATGAGCAAGAAATATAAATCTACCAACTACCAATTGCAAGGAAAGTAAGATTATAACTCAAATCAACAATAAAAGAACATCAAAATCAAATTTCATTAAAAGAAAATCCAAATCCAACAAGTGTTCATCAACATAAAAGAGACATGAAAGTAAAATTAACACTACAAACCATGAGAGTGAAAGTGTAGAAGCAAGAATTTACAAAGGAAATAAAATGAAAACATGAAATCAAAGCTAGATCTAAGATGGAATTGTCCTAGGAATCCTAATTCTAGAGAGCAGAGGGAGTTTCTCTCTCTAGAAACTAAACTACATGATGCTAATCCTACAAAACAATTGCTCCCCCCTTTGCTTGGACTTCAATTCTGCATGAAATACACTCAGAAAGAAGTTGGAATTGGGCTTGGGCAGCTCAGAAATTGCCCCCAGTATTTTGCCTTTAAGTGAGTCACGTGCGGGTATCGGCGCGGACGCGCCATATGCGCATGCGCGTCGATTGGCTATTTCTTCATCGGCGCGGACGCGTCATGTACGCGTGCGCGTCTCTATGCAAAATCACTTTTGTGCGCACGCGCTGGTATGCGAAATTGTTACTCTGAGGTTGTAAAATTTGTTCGTTCTCTCCCTGGTAATGGCGCCAACAAACTGGTGCACAGAACCATGGTCCAAACATAACTTCACAACTTCGCACAACTAACCAGCAAGTGCACTGGGTCGTCCAAGTAATAAAACCTTACGTGAGTAAGGGTCGATCCCACGGAGATTGTTGGTATGAAGCAAGCTATGGTCACCTTGTAAATCTCAGTCAGGAGACTTTTCGGATCTCAGGAATGGCCATCCATGGGTTCTAACTTATACCACGAAGACACTAATAACTCAGACTCGGTCCCCTATATTAGATATCCAAGAGATATTCATTCAATCGAAGGTTGAACGGAAGTGGTTGTCAGGCACGCGTTCATAGGGGAATGATGATGACTGTCACGATCATCACATTCATGTTGAAGTGCGAATGAATATCTTAGAAGTGGAATAAGTTGAGTTGAATAGAAAAATAGTAGTACTTTGCATTAATCTTTAAGGAACAGCAGAGCTCCACACCTTAATCTATGGAGTGTAGAAACTCTACCGTTTGAAAATACATAAGTGATGAAGGTTCAGGCATGGCCGAATGGCCAGCCCCCAAACGTGATTAATAGATCAAAAGATAATCCAAAGATGAACTAGAAATCATAAGATGTCTAATACAATAGTAAAAAGTCCTATTTATACTAAACTAGCTACTAGGGTTTACAGAAGTAAGTAATTGATGCATAAATCCACTTCCAGGGCCCACTTGGTGTGTGCTTGGGCTGAGCTTGACGTTTACACGTGGAGAGTGAATTCTTGGAGTTGAACACCAGTTTGTAACGTATTTCTGGCGTTCAACTCTGGCTTGTGACGTGTTTCTGACGTTTAACTCCAGACTACAGTGTAGAACTGGCGTTCAACGCCCATTTGCGTTGTCTAAACTCAGCCAAAGTATGGGCTATTATATATTGCTGGAAAGCCCTGGATGTCTACTTTCTAACGCAATTGGAAGCGCGCCATTATGAGTTTTGTATCTCCAGAAAATCCAATTTGAGTGCAGGGAGGTCAGAATCCAACAGCATCAGCAGTCCTTCTTCAACCTCTGAATCTGATTTTTGCTCAAGTCCCTCAATTTCAGCCAGAAAATACCGGAAATCATAGAAAAACACACAAACTCATAGTGAAGTCCAGAAATATGAATTTAACATAAAAACAAATAAAAACATCCCTAAAAGTAACTAGATCCTACTAAAAACATACTAAAAACAATGCCAAAAAGCGTATAAATTATCCGCTCATCACAACACCAAACTTAAATTGTTGCTTGTCCCCAAGCAACTGAAAATCAAATAGGATAAAAAGAAGAGAATATTTGGTTTTAAGAGCTTTTGGCTTTTTCTGCTTGCTTTTTCTTTTTCTATTTTTTTTCGCCATTTTTTTCTTTCTCTTTTTTTTTCTACAAGCTTTTGTATTCACTGCTTTTTCTTGCTTCAAGAATCATTTTTATGATTTTTCAGATTATCAAATAACATGTCTTCTTGTCATCATTCTTTCAAGAGCCAACATATTTAACATTCTTAAACAACAACTTCAGAAGACATATGCACTGTTCAAGCATTCATTCAGAAAACCAGAAGTATTGTTACCATATCAATATAATTAAACTAAGTTCAAGGATAAATTTGAAACTCATGTACTTCTTGTTCTTTTGAATTAAAACATTTTTCATTTAAGAGAGGTGATGGATTCATAGGACATTCATAACTTTAAGACATAGTTACTAACTACTAATGATCATGTAATAAGACACAAACATAGATAAGCACTTAACATAGAGAAAACGAAAAAAACAGAGAATGTAAGAACAAGGAATGAGTCCACCTTAGTGATGGTGGCGTTTTCTTCTTGAGGAACCAATGATGTCCTTGAGCTCTTCTATGTCTCTTCCTTGTCTTTGTTGCTCCTCCCTCATTGCTTTTTGATCTTCTCTTATTTCATGAAGGATGATGGAGTGCTCTTGATGTTCCACCCTTAGTTGTCCCATATTGGAGCTTAATTCTCCTAGGGAGGTGTTGATTTGCTCCCAAAAATTCTGTGGAGGAAAGTGCATCCCTTGAGGTATCTCAGGGATTTCTTGATGATGAGCTTCCTCATGTGTTTCTTGAGCTCCATGAGTGGGCTCTCTTGTTTGCTCTATCCTTTTCTTAGTGATGGGCTTCTCTTCCTCAATGGGAATGTCTCCTTCTATGAAAGCTCCGGCTGAGTAACATAGATGGCAAATAAGATGAGGAAAAGCTAGCCTTGCCCAAGGAGAGGGCTTTTCGGCTCTTTTGTAGAGTTCAAGGGAGATGACTTCATGAACTTCTACTTCCTCTCCAATCATGATGCTATGAATCATGATGGCCTGATCCACAGTAACTTCAGATCGGTTGCAAGTGGGGCTGATGGAGCGTTGGATGAACTCCAACTATCCTCTAGCTACAGGCTTGAGGTCCAGTCTTATAAGTTGAACCGGTTTTCCTTTTGAGTCAATCTTCCATTGAGCTCCTTCCACACATATGTCCATGAGGACTTGGTCCAACCTTTGATTAAAGTTGACCCTTCTAGTGTAGGGGCGTGTATCTCCTTGCATCATAGGCAAGTTGAATGCCAACCTCACATTTTCTGGACTAAAATCTAAGTATTTTCCCCGAACCATTGTAATATAATTCTTTGAATTCGGGTTCTTACTTTGATCATGGTTCTTAGTGATCCATGCATTGGCATAGAACTCTTGGACCATTAGGATGCCGACTTGTTGGATGGGGTTTGTTAGAGCTTCCCAACCTCTTCTTTGGATTTTATGTCGGAGCTCCGGATACTCATTTTTCTTGAGCTTGAAAGGGACCTCGGGGATCACCTTCTTCTTGGCCACAACATCATAGAAGTGGTCTTGATGGGCTTTGGAGATGAACCTTTCCATCTCCCATGACTCGGAGGTGGAAGCTTTTGTCTTCCCTTTTCCTTTTCTAGAGGATTCTCCGGTCTTAGGTGCCATCAATGGTAATGGAAAACAAAAAACTTATGCTTTTACCACACCAAACTTAGAATATTGCTCGTCCTCGAGCAAAAGAAGAAAGAATAGAAGAAGAAGAAGAAGAAAATATGGAGAAGAGGGGGAGAGATGTGTTTCGTCTAAGAAGAGGAAGAGAGGGTTGTGTTGTGTGAAAATGAAGAAGAATGGAGGGCTTTATATAGGAAAGGGAGGGGGGTAATGGTTCGGCCATATGGGTGGGTTTTGAGTGGGAAATTGATTTTGAATTTTGAAGGTAGGTGGGGTGTATGAGGTAGGTTTATGGGGAAGAGTGGATGGATGTGAGTGGTGAATTGGTGATAGGGAAGAGAATGAGTGGTGGTAGGTAGGGATCCTGTGGGGTCCACAGATGCTGAGTTGATCCTGTGGGGTCCACAGATCCTGAGGTGTCAAGGATTTGCATCCCTGCACCCATTAGGCATGTAAAATGCCTTTGCATGCAATTCTGGCGTTTAAACGCCGAATTGATGCTTGTTCTGGGCGTTCAGCGCCCAGATGCAGCATATTTCTGGCGTTGAACGCAAGTTCCATGCTTGTTTCTGGCGTTCAGCGCCAGCTCTTCCTCACTGTGCATTTCTGGCGTCTGAACGCCAGGATGCTGCTTGTTTCTGGCGTTCAACGCCAGAAACATGCCCTGTTCTAGCGTTGAACGCCAGACAGATGCTCCTTACTGGCGTTTAAATGCCAGTAAGATCCTCCTCCAGGGTGTGATTTTTCTTCTGCTGTTTTTGATTCCGTTTTCAATTTTTATATTTATTTTGTGACTCCACATGATCATGAACCTAATAAAACATGAAAGAACAATAAAAAATAAAATTAGATAAATAAAAATTGGGTTGCCTCCCAACAAGCGCTTCTTTAATGTCAATAGCTTGACAGTGGGCTCTCATGGAGCCTCACAGATGTTCAGAGCATTGTTGAGACTCCCCAACACCAAACTTAGAGTTTGGATATGGGAGTTCAACACCAAACTTAGAGTTTGGTTGTGGCCTCCCAACACCAAACTTAGAGTTTGACTGTGGGGGCTCTGGTTGACTCTGTTTTGAGAGAAGCTTACTGTGCCTCTTTTCCATGTTTACAGAAGGATAACCTTGAGTTGTAAATACAAGGGAGTCCTCATTCAATTGAAGGACTAATTCACCTCTGTCAACATCAATCACAGCTCTTGCTGTGGTTAGGAAGGGTCTTCCAAGGATGATGGATTCATCTTCATCCTTCCCAGTGTCTAGGATTATAAAATCAGCAGGGATGTAAAGGCCTTCAACCTTTACTAGCATGTCCTCTACTTGTCCATAAGCCTCTTTTCTTGAGTTGTCTGCCATCTCTAATGAGATTCTGGCAGCTTGCACCTCAAAGATTCCCAATTTCTCCATTATAGAGAGGGGCATGAGGTTTATCACTGACCCAAGGTCACATAGAGCCTTCTCAAAGGTCATGGTACCTATGGTACAAGGTATTAGGAACTTTCCAGGATCCTGTTTCTTCTGAGGCAATCTCAGTTGATCCAATGCATTTAGTTCATTGTTGAACAGGGGAGGTTCATCTCCCCAAGTCTCTTTACCAAATAAATTGGCATTCAGCTTCATGATTGTACCAAGGAACTTGGCAACTTGCTCTTCAGTGACATCTTCATTCTCTTCAGAAGAAGAATACTCATCAGAGCTCATGAAGGGCATAAGGAGGTTCATTGGAATCTCTATGGTCTCTAGATGAGCCTCAGAGTCCTTTGGTTCCTCAGAGGGAAACTCCTTATTGGTCACTGGACGTCCCAGGAGGTCTTCCTCCTTGGGATTCACGTCCTTCTCCCCTCTTGTGGGTTCGGCCATGATTGTCAATTCAATGGCCTTGCACTCTCCTTTTGGGTTTTCTTCTGTATTACTTGGGAGAGTACTAGGAGGAATTTCAGTGATCCTCTTACTCAGCTGGCCCACTTGTGCTTCCAAATTTCTAATGGAAGACCTTGTTTCATTCATGAAACTCACAGTGGCCTTAGATAGATTAGAGATTAAATTTTCTAAGCTAGATAGATTCTGCTCAGAATTCTCTGTCTGCTACTGAGTGGATGATGGAAAAGGTTTACTATTGTTAAACCTGTTTCTTCCACCATTATTAAAACCTTGTTGAGGCTTTTGTTGATCCTTCCATGAGAGATTTGGGTGATTTCTCCATGAGGGATTATAGGTGTTTCCATATGGTTCACCCATGTAATTCACCTCTGCTATTGCAGGGTTCTCAGGATCATAAGCTTCTTCTTCAAAAGATGCCTCTTGAGTACTGTTGGATGCAGCTTGCACTCCATTCAGACTCTGAGAAATCATATTGACTTGCTGAGTTAATATTTTATTCTGAGCTAATATAGCATTCAGAGTATCAATTTCAAGAACTCCCTTCCTTTGAGGCGTTCCATTACTTACAGGATTCCTCTCAGAGGTGTACATAAACTGGTTGTTAGCAACCATGTCAATGAGTTCTTGAGCTTCTGCAGGCATTTTCTTTAGGTGAATGGATCCACCTGCAGAAGTATCCAGTGACATCTTTGATAACTCAGACAGACCATCATAGAATATATCCAGGATGGTCCATTCTGAAAGCATGTCAGAAGGACACTTTTTGGTCAGTTGCTTTTATCTCTCCCAAGCTTCATAGAGGGATTCACCTTCCTTCTGTCTGAAGGTTTGAACATCCACTCTAAGCTTACTCAGCTTTTGAGGAGGGAAGAACTTGGCTAAGAAAGCCGTGACTAGCTTATCCGAAGAGTTCAGGCTATCTTTGGGTTGAGAGTCCAACCACACTCTAGCTCTATCTCTTACAGCAAACGGGAAAAGCATGAGCCTGTAGACTTCAGGATCTACTCCATTAGTCTTAACATTATCACAAATCTGCAAGAATTCAGTTAAGAACTGAAAAGGATCTTCAGATGGAAGTCCATGAAACTTGCAGTTTTGTTGCATCAGAGAAACTAATTGAGGTTTCAGCTCAAAATTGTTTGCTCCAATGGTAGGGATGGAGATGCTTCTTCCATGTAAATTGGAATTAGGTGCAGTAAAGTCACCAAGCATCCTCCTTGCATTATTATTATTTTCGGCTTCCATCTCCTCTTCCTGTTCGAAAATTTCTGAAAGGTGCTTGCTGGATTGTTGTAATTTAGCTTCTCTTAGTTTCCTCTTCAGAGTCCTTTCAGGTTCTGGATCTGCTTCAACAAGAATATTCTTGTACTTGTTCCTGCTCATATGAAAAAGGAGGGAACAGAAAAATAATAATAGGGATCCTTTTTGCCCAGGTATAGAAGTTCCCTTAGGTGAGTGGAAGAAAAGAATGTAATGTGAAGAAGGGAAGAAGGGAAAATTCGAACACAGATGGAAGAGGGGGTTCGAATTTGGATGAGATGAAGTATTAGTAGATGAATAAATAAATAGAAGGAGATGAGAGAGAGGGAGGATTTTCGAAAATAAAATTTTGAAAAGGGGTTAGTGATTTTCGAAAATTAGGAATGAAATCAAATTAAAATTAAAAAATTGAAACAATTAGTTAATTAAAAAGAATTTTTGAAAAAGAGGGAAGAGATTTTCGAAAATTAGAGGGAGAGAGTTAGTTAGGTAGTTTTGAAAAAGATAAGAAACAAACAAAGAGTTAATTAGTTAGTTGAAACAAATTTGAAAATCAATTTTGAAAAGATAAGAAGATAAGAAGTTAGAAAAGATATTTAAAATCAAATTTTGAAAAAGATATGTTTTAAAAAGATAAGATAAAAAGATATTTTTGAAAAGATATGATTGAAATTAGTTTTGAAAAAGATTTGATTTTTAAAATCACAATTAATGACTTGATTCATAAGAAATCACAAGATATGATTCTAGAACTTAAAGTTTGAATCTTTCTTAACAAGCAAGTAACAAACTTTAAATTTTTGAATCAAAACATTAATTGTTGATGATATTTTCGAAAATTATGAGATAAAATTAAGAAAAAGATTTTTGAAAAATATTTTTAAAAATTTTCGAAAATGACTAAGAAAAATGAAAAAGATATGATTTTTGAAAAAGATTTTGAAAAAGATAAGATTTTTAAATTGAAAATTTGATTTGACTCATAAGAAACAACTAGATTTTAAAAATTTTTTAAAAAGTCAACTCAAATTTTCGAATTTATGAGAGAAAAGAGGAAAAGATATTTTTTTGATTTTTGAATTTTTATGATGAGAGAGAAAAACAACAAAAATACTCAATGCATGAAAATTTTTGGATCAAAACAATGAATGCATGCAAGAATGCTATGACTGTCAAGATGAACACCAAGAACACTTTGAAGATCATGATGAACATCAAGAATATGTTTTTTGAAAAATTTTTAATGCAAAGAAAACATGCAAGACATCAAACTTAGAAATCTTTAATGCTTAGGCACTAAGAATTCAAGAATGCATATGAAAAACACCATACAACACAAAATAATATAACATGAAGATCAATCAAGAAGGTTTATCAAGAACAACTTGAAGATCATGATGAATGCAATGCATGAATGAAATTTTCGAAAAATGCAAGATGAGTATGCAATTGACACCAAACTTAAAAATTGACTCAAGACTCAAACAAGAAACAAAAAATATTTTTGATTTTTATGATTTTATTAATTTTTTTGGATTTTTGTATATTATTTTTGAAAAACATGTAGGAAAAAGAAAATAAGAAATCTAAAATCTTTAAGAAAAATTCCAGGAATCTTTCAATATTAGCCCAAAGCTCCAATCAAAGGGTTGGACATGTCTTAATAGCCAGTTAGCTTTAGGATGTAAATCAGGTGGATCAGGAACAGCAGTAGGTGGATTAGCAACAACTAGCTTGCTCTTGATAATGTTGGGTTGGAAGCCCCAGTCCAAATGAATTTAGACATGGCATTACAGCCAGCCAGGCTTCAACATGCTTCATGAAACACTAGAATTCATTCTTAAAAATTCTGAAGAAAAATATATTTTTGAAAACACATTTTTTTTTTCGAAAACATATGAGAAATTTTGGAAAGATTTTTGAAAAATTTTTGAAAATAAAACAAAAAGAAAATTACCTAATCTGAGCCACAAGATGAACCGTCAGTTGTCCAAACTCGAACAATCCCCGACAACGGCGCCAAAAACTTGGTATGCGAAATTGTTACTCTGAGGTTGTAAAATTTGTTGTTCGTTCTCTCCCTGGTAATGGCGCCAACAAACTGGTGCACAGAACCATGGTCCAAACATAACTTCACAACTTCGCACAACTAACCAGCAAGTGCACTGGGTCGTCCAAGTAATAAA
>NC_029790.2:43802057-43818189 GCF_000816755.2 Arachis ipaensis
TGTCAGGCACGCGTTCATAGGGGAATGATGATGATTGTCACGATCATCACATTCATGTTGAAGTGCGAATGAATATCTTAGAAGCGGAATAAGTTGAGTTGAATAGAAAAACAATAGTACTTTGCATTAATCTTTGAGGAACAGCAGAGCTCCACACCTTAATCTATGGAGTGTAGAAACTCTACCGTTTGAAAATACATAAGTGATGAAGGTTTAGGCATGGCCGAATGGCCAGCCCCCAAACGTGATCAATAGATCAAAAGATAATCCAAAGATGAACTAGAAATCATAAGATGTCTAATACAATAGTAAAAAGTCCTATTTATACTAAACTAGCTACTAGGGTTTACAGAAGTAAGTAATTGATGCATAAATCCACTTTCGGGGCCCACTTGGTGTGTGCTTGGGCTGAGCTTAAAGTTTACACGTGGAGAGGTCATTCTTGGAGTTGAACGCCAGTTTGTAACGTATTTCTGGCGTTCAACTCTGGCTTGTGACATGTTTCTGACGTTTAACTCCAGACTGCAGCGTAGAACTGGCGTTCAACGCCCATTTGCGTCGTCTAAACTCGGCCAAAGTATGGGCTATTATATATTGCTGGAAAGTCCTGGATGTCTACTTTCCAACGCAATTGGAAGTGCGCCATTATGAGTTCTGTATCTCCAGAAAATCCACTTTGAGTGCAGGGAGGTCAGAATCCAACAGCATCAGCAGTCCTTCTTCAACCTCTGAATCTGATTTTTGCTCAAGTCCCTCAATTTCAGCCAGAAAATACCTGAAATCACAGAAAAACACAAAAACTCATAGTGAAGTCCAGAAATGTGAATTTAACATAAAAACTAATAAAAACATCCCTAAAAGTAACTAGATCCTACTAAAAACATACTAAAAACAATGCCAAAAAGCGTATAAATTATCCGCTCATCACGCGCCTTGTACGCGTGCGCGCCCATCGATGCATTCCCAATTCTTGTTTCCTCATGCATTCTTCACTTTGCATGCTTCTTTCCTCATTTCTTCCATCCAATACTTGCCTTAGGAACCTGAAATCACTCAACAAACACATCAAGGCATCGAATGGAATTAAGGTGAATTAAAATCACCAATTTAAGGGCCTAAAAAGCATGTTTTTACATTTAAGCATAAATTAAGGGAGAATTACAAACCATGCTATTTCATTGAATAAATGTGGGAAAAGGTGAATAAATCCCCTAAAATAAGCATAAGATAAACCATGAAATCGGGGTTTATCAAATCTCCCCACACTTAAACTAAGCATGTCCTCATGCTAAAATCAAGAAAGAAGCAAAGGAGTATCAACATTTATTCAATGCAAGCTAACTAAATGCAATCTATCTATATGAAACTTATCTACATGAATGCAATGGCTTAGTCAAAATGAATCAATCTCCAAGAATATACATGCAAGCATAAGGGCTAAGGTAATAGCAATCAAAGCAAACCCACAATTGGATTGAATCCTTGAAAGAATTTACAAACTTGCAAGAAAAGATGATCATGGGTGGAAACATGTAATTGAGCGATCGAAGCCTCACCGGATGTGTATCCGCTCTAGGCACTCATGTGTATGGGGTTGATTCACTCAATTCTCCCCTAATCATGCTTTCCAGGATTTGTTTTTCATCTAACAATCAACAATTACTTTATGCATGCATACAGATATCATGAGGACTTTTCCATAGGTTGTAATGGGGCTAGGGTCAAGGTAATGATGCATATGGTCAAGTGAGCTTGAAATTTGAATCTTTGAGTAACTTAAACTTCCCACCTAACCTATGACAACCTATACAATTCTAAACAACCTAGCTATCCATTCTTCACTTTTTCACATACTCATGTATTCTCTTTTTGATCACCACACATATGCATTGATTATTATTGAACTTCACTTTGGGGCATTTTTGTCCCCTTCTTATTGCTTTCCTTTCTTTCTTTTTTTTATATATTTTTTTATTTTTTTGTATATATATATATATTTTTCTCTTATTATGCATTTTCTTTTTTTTCTAAAGTATATACAAATGTATCAATGCATATGGTTTTACATATAGTGCATGAATATCAATTCCCAAGATTTTTCAACAAAAACACAAACACACTTTTATCTCTACCCAATATTCCCAACTTTCCCAAAATCAAATGATGAACACACTCACTAGCCTAAGCTAATCAAAGATCTAAATTAAGAACATTTATTGTTTTTCACTTAAGCTTGTAATGTGCTTCAATTAAGAATAAGTGGGTTAAGCATAGGCTCAAATTTGGCTAACAATGGAAGATAAAAGGGTAGGCTATATGGGTAAGTGAGCTATTTGAAACAATGGCCTCAATCATATAAATACATGTATACACAAAATAATGGACATAAAGAATCAAGCAAATCAAAGATTACAATCATAGAAGGAGAATAATGCACATAAGAATGAAAATAAGTGGTTATGTATGATGTAACCACACAATTAGGCTCAAATCTCACATGCTTGTGTTCTTAGCTCAAAAATCATGTTCCACAAGGCGTATAATTCAAACAAGTTCTAAAAAAATTTCAACCAATTGGGGTAGTGCCCTAGAAATGGATTTCTTGAAAATTTTTCATCATATTGACTAAGTTTATTCTAATGCAATGTTGTGATTTAGAAAATTTTTAAAAATTGTAAAAATTTTCCCTAGTTTACTGGTGCACGAAATTGTGATCATCAATGGCACCAAAAACTTCGTACGCACAATTGTAATCTCAACTCTTTATCACAACTTCGCACAACTAACCAGGAAGTGCACTGGGTCGTCCAAGTAATAAACCTTACGTGAGTAAGGGTCGATCCCACGGAGATTGTCGGCCTGAAGCAAGCTATGGTTACCTTGTAAATCTCAGTCAGGCGGATTCAAATGGTTATGGTGAATTGATAATAAAAAGATAAATAAAACGTAAAATAAAGATAGAGGTACTTATGTAATTCATTGGTGAGAATTTCAGATAAGCGTATAGAGATGCTTTCGTTCCTCTAAACCTCTGCTTTCCTACTGTCTTCATCCAATCATTCTTACTCCTTTCCATGGCACGCTTTATGTAGGGCATCACCGTTGTGAATGGCTACATCCCATCCTCTCTGTGAAAATGGTCCAATGCACTGTCACTGCATGGCTAATCATCTGTCAGTTCTCGATCATACTGGAATAGGATTTACTATCCTTTTGCGTCTGTCACTATGCCCAGCACTCGCGAGTTTGAAGCTTGTCACAGCCATCCCTTCCTAGATCCTACTCGGAATACCACAGACAAGGTTTAGACTTTCCAGATCTCAGGAATGGCCATCCATGGGTTCTAACTTATACCACGAAGATTCTAATATCTCGGACTCAGTCCTCTGTACTAGAGATCTAAGAGATACTCATTCTAGCTTGTTTGCATGTAGAACGGAAGTGTTTGTCAGGCACGCGTTCATAGGTGAGAATGATGATGAGCGTCACATAATCATCACATTCATCATGTTCTTGGGTGCGAATGGATATCTTAGAGAAGGAATAAGCTTGAATTGAATAAAAAAATAGTAGTACTTTGTATTAATTCATGAGGAACAGCAGAGCTCCACACCTTAATCTATGGTGTGTAGAAACTCTACCGTTGAAAATATATAAGTGATGAAGGTCCAGGCATGGCTAAGAGGCCAGCCCCCAAACGTGATCTAAAGATGAAACTAAAGATGTTCCAAAGATGTTCCAAAGATGTAAATACAATAGTAAAAAGTCCTATTTATGCTAAACTAGTTACTAGGGTTTACAGAAATGAGTAATTGATGCAGAAATCCACTTCCGGGGCCCACTTGGTGTGTGCTTGGGCTGAGCATTGATCTTTACACGTGTAGAGGCTTCTCTTGGAGTTGAACGCCAGTTTGTAACCTGTTTCTGGCATTTAACTCCAGAATGCAGCATGGAACTGGCGTTGAACGCCAGTTTGTGTCGTCTAAACTCGGGCAAAGTATAGACTATTATATATTGCTGGAAAGCTCTGGATGTTTAATTTCCAACGCAATTAAGAGCGCACCATTTGGAGTTCTGTAGCTCCAAAAAATCCACTTTGAGTGTAGGGAGGTCAGAATCCAACAGCATCTGCAGTCCTTTTTCAACTTGAATCAGATTTTTGCTCAGGTCCCTCAATTTCTGCCAGAAATTACCTGAAATCACAGAAAAACATACAAACTCATAGTAAAGTCTAGAAATGTAATTTTTATTTAAAAACTAATAAAAATATACTAAAAACTAACTAAATTATACTGAAAACTATGTAAAAACAATGCCAAAAAGCGTATAAATTATCCGCTCATCATTTACCCCCCTTTTCAATCAAAACACATTTCTTATACACAAAGGGTCAACTAGGTTTTAACAATCCAAAATACTTTTCTAATCACAATCAAAAGCCAAAATGCAATATATATATACATATATATATATACATATATATATATACATATATATATATATACAAAAGTGTGTAACAACCAAAATAAGAGTATCCACAATAACAAATATGTACAATAATCCCAAAATGCTCTCAAAGATAAAGTACAAAATAAAATAAAGTAGCAGAAACTAGAAATAAATGTCTGAAAGTTCACCACACAAATGCTATCCACCGGTCATGAACGGTGACCTCCCCACACTTTAGAATGAAGCATCGTCCTCGATGCTACTGCTGAAGCTCGAGATGGAGGTCAACAGTCGCGCCGGGCTGTGGCTCAGGCTCAGGCTGTGGCTGTGACTGTGGTACTGGCTATGGGTCTTCAGGAGGCTGCTGAATCTCTGTGGTGACCTGTGTCTCTGGAGGTGCCTCCTGTTGGGTCGGCTCCTCACCATGCTCCTCCTCCTGATCCTACTCGTTGGAGGCGGGAGAGTCTGAAAGCGGAGGTAGTTCAATGCCCTGTTATACAAATACCTGGTATATGCAATCGAGACGTCGCATGATACGATGCTCGCTGTGCTCCATGAAGCAAAACAGGCACTGTACTAACAGGTATGTCGGCTCAGGTGCTGGCGGTGGTGGCAAGGGTGCTGCTGCTGCTGCTGAGGAAAAGGGTTCTGCTGCTGCTGTGGAGGACGAAGGTCTAGCTGCCTCAACTACCGCTCTAGCTCGAGAATGGAATTTGGGCGGGGGCTTCTCGTGCACCCACCCACCCCACGAAATAGTAACCTCCTTGTCATCGTCATCTGGGGGTGGTGGTGTCACGTCATCATCCTCCCACGGGACATCAGCTAGCTCAACCATGCTGGTGACTAGTTTAGGAAACGGTAGTAGGCCACGAATGTGCACTCGCCACATGCTATGCCTGATCAACCGGGGAAAATATATCTCCTTTCCCTCTATGACACAGTCAATCAGAACCAATATATCCATCGAGATCTCAGAAAAATAAGTAGTGGGCAAGACATAGTGGGCGAATATCTGTTGCCAAGTCTTAGCCTCTCTAGACAGATAAGTGAATAATATCGCTTTGGGCTTCTTGTTGCCCGAATCCATCACCCAAGGGGCGTCTGGTGTGGCAATCACACGCTTCAGTGCCTCATAGTCAAAGGTCATGCAGTGGATGGCTATCTCTGCCTACTGGTAGATACATGTGTCAGCAGTACAAGATCTACAGAGTAGTGCATCTCCAATAGCAGCCTCAGTGATCATAATCTCCCTATCCCGTAGGTGGATTGAATCTAGAGTTGCGCGAAAGAAGTTGCAGTAAAACTCCTTGACCCACGAGATGTTTATTTTTCCCAAATCCCTATCAACAAAGTCCAAGCCCAATTCCAGAATGCGGGTGTTGATGGCACGTCTCACATCATTGGGGAGGACAAGTTTCTTTTCAATGTTCAGATTCTTCTTCCGATAATTGGGGAAGCGAAGTTCACAATAAAGGTTAGAAAATTTGATCGGGTCAGTGGATGGTAGCAGCTGATTCTCTTTGTCCACTTCATTCAGGGGATTCTTAGCATAGTTTACATAAGGTGAAGGGGTGGAGGCTTTAGAGCGCTTCCTCTTCTTTGAGGTGGTAGCTATGGCTTTTCCTTTTTTGACATCTTGAAAAACAGATGTGGTATGATATAAGCAGCTAGCCAAGTAGATGTAAAGCACTCAAGGGAAGACATATTCATGAGGTGAGCGAAGAAAAGAGAATTCTTGGAATGCAAGTAACAAAATTCAGAATTCAAACCAGGTCACAAACCAAGAATTCAAACCACAATTGCGCAATGCTTGTTCATTAAGCCTAAGAAACGTCATATTCAAAAGAATGATTAAAGGAGTTATGTTCAAAACAAAAGGAAGAAATCAGTTGGTTAATCAACTTAGAGTTAGAAATTAGTTCAAAAATCAGTGATATGATGGTTATCGGCTCAATTAAAAGAAGTGTACAAAGTAGGGGTGCAAGCATACTCACAACCATAAAATGTATATAGTCATTGATGATGAAATATGATATTGCCAAAAAGCAACCAATATGAAAGCAAGTCATCAATCAATGTAAAGATCACTAGGGTTGTATTAATTAGTGTTGGTAGAATAAAAACATTGAGAAATAAGTTAATCAAGAAATATTTAACACCAAATTCAATGAGGCATAAAAGTCACAAGTTGAAATAAGAATGGAAAACCTCATGATCTATGTGACTTAATGCAAATTAGGTATGAATAGAATGAATCAAATCAGCCACATAGATTAAAAATCTTCAACTTGTGTGTTTATGCAAAAGAGGCTCAACAATCTTAAAAGAGTTTCAAGTTATGGTCAATCTGAAAATCCATTCAAACTACTCAATGCATAGAAGCAAATCAGCAACATAAACAAGCAAAGAATATGATAAACATGACCAAAACTTGTAAACAAGTTTAATAGGAAATTTCCAAAACTATTTAGCAAACAAAATTCTATTGACACAGAATTTCGTCAAATAGAAGCTTGTTGCACCAAATAAAACAATGCTATTTCATGAAAGATGACTAGGAAAAATCTGGCAGCATTTCAGCAGTAAATTGGCTATTTCCCAAATTCAAACAATCAATTCAGATTCCATATGAATTCATTAACAATAGAAAACACAAAAACCATATATGAGTTCATATGAATAGAACAAATAAGCCAATCTTTCAGCAGCAAAACATCAAAAGGCAAATTAAACCAAACCTGCCAGCAACTTCAATATGGCAACAGAGCAACGCATGAACCATTACTCAGCAAACAAAGATTATGCGTTTCAACAGATAAACAGGAACGGAGCACTTATCAGGCCTAGAATCCTCTAACCACATCCTAACTACCTAACCGCATATATCTCTATCTAACCTAACATACAAAATTTAAACAATAATCTAATCTAACACTAACTAACAAAATCAATTAAGCAGTAAGGAAACAGAGAACAAAATAGGGCAAGGGTATGGAACCTGGAATGCAGAGGCACAGAGAAATGGGGGAAGGGAGAAACGGGCAAAGGGAGCAGCAAGGTAGTGCTGCCAGCGGCGGTGCTCACGGCGGCGCACTTGCTCGCGGTGGCAGGGCAGGTTGCTGGTGGGAGGAGACAAAGCAGGGGGTGGAGTGAGAAATGGAGGAAGAGAGAAAGAAGGAAGGACGGAAGAGTGACGCGGCGGCAAACAGAGACATTTGATTGTATTGACAATGAAAAGATTATTTAATCTTTTTAAAATATAAAAACTAAAAAAAAGAAAATTTTAATTTATATATTATTATTTAAATTATTATTTTAGTATTTTAATTTGTTGATTATATAATTTAAAGGCTAATTATATTTTATAATAACAAAGTATAATTATAAAAATTATTATCATATTATGTATATTTTGCCCCCACTCACAAAAATTTCTGGATCCGTCACTGGTGGAGGGTATTGGAGAGCTAGAAGGTTTGGAAATGGAGGGGGGAGAAAAGGAAATGGAACGTTGGAGAAGAAAAGGGGTTGGGGCGCGACTGCGTCAGGGCTCTCGCGTCCCTGGGATTAGTAAATTTTGAATCCACGCGTGCGCGCACCGTGCACGTCCGCGTGGGTGGGAGGATAAGGAAGGGGCGCGGAAGCGTCATACGTGTTGTCGCGTAGATGGGTTGTGTAGGCATGGGCGCGGATGCGTACGGCATGCGTCCGCGCGGGTTGAGCTGGGCCAGAGGCACAAAAGTGGCCCAGAGTTGGCACAACTCTCGGGTCTTTGGTCTGGGTGGTGCAAAACTGCATCGACGTGCGCGTGCACTGTGCGCTTGCGCGTGGATGTGTCGAGTGACAAGCGGGGCGCGAGGGCGCCAAGTGCGCATACGCGTAGGCAGGGGAACGTAAAAGGACGCAGACGCGTACAGCGTATGTCCGCGTGGGTTAAGGGGCAGAGTTGGCCCAAAAGTGGCATGACTCTTTGGTCCTTGGCCCAGAAAGCTCAAACGCACAGCCAACGCGTGTGCGCACTGTGCGCTTGCACGTGGCTTCTCTCTCTCTCTCTCTCTCTCTCTCTCTCTCTCTCTCTCTCTCTCTCTCTCTCTCTCTCTCTCTCTCTCTCTCTCTCTCTCTCTCTCTCTCTCTCTCTCTCTCTCTCTCTCTCTCTCTCTCTCTCTCTCTCTCTCTCTCTCTTTTATTTTTAAAAACACCAAAAGGAGCTCAAAATCCTCCTAGCCTTCTCTAAGACTCAAAAACCAGCTAAAATACAAAATCAAACATATTTTTGAATTTTTGGGAATTTTCAAATAAATTGAGAAAACTTGCAATCCAAGAAAAAACTCAAATTCAAAGAATCATCCCTAATTAAGACATAGAATGTATAAATACCTTAGCAAGCAAAACAAAATATACCCAGAAGTAAAGAAAATGTATACAATGGAACCTAATTCATTCATTCATTATATCTACAAGAGAATGGAAAGAGTTTACCATGGTGAGGTGTCTCCCACCAAGCACTTTTGGTTTAAGTCCTTAAGTTGGACGTTTGGGAGGCTCTTTGTCAAGGTGGTTTATGCCTGTATTCATCCTTGAACCTCCAAGAGTGCTTGTCCTTCAATCAGTCGTCAGAAGTTCCAACCATTTTCACCAATCCTTGGTGAGGTTCTCTCCAAGATATGAGCTCCCAAAATTAGTTTTTATGGTGTGATCCAGGATCCCATATCTTATTTTCGCACCCATCTTCTAGTTGATCGCCTTGATTCTGTCCTGGTGACAAGAAAGCTGAATTCTCAAGAAGGCATCAAACTACCCTCCTAGACCCATTTAATTGAGCACGACACCAATCCATGCTCTTAAATTTTGAACTTCCAACCATAATGAGTCTAGATTTACAACGCCAACCACTAAACATCCTCCTCTTTTGCTTAATTCGACAAAGCGCCCTAAGTTGGCCATCCATCTCAAGCAAACCATACTCAAGTGGGATAATGAAGTTAAGAGTTAGAAGTTTTACCCACTCAAATGAAAGATTGGATGACAACCAAGGTGGAAGAGTTTCTAATGATCTTGACAAAGCACGCTCCACTCCCGTCCATCCTCTTCTAGAGGTTTCCACCACTTGGCAAGGTTCTTCAAGCTTTACCTCTCGCCAAGCTTCCTCAAGTTCATATTCTTCTCCACTAACTTCCTCTATCCCTTTCCCATCACTCTCATCATAGGTAGGAGGTTTAGTGAAGTCTACCTCATCATCAATTCCAAGCATAGTGGGGAAGGACTCTTCAAGCTCGAAAGGGTCATATGTTGATGCAGAATCATCATATACAGGGGGGCTTGTTGCCTGGGACACTTCTTCCAATTTCTTACTCACAATAGGCCTTGGATGTTACACATCCTCCTCAACATTACTTCCTAGTTCACTGAAAGAAGGCTCAACAAGATCATCAAGGGGATTGATCAATGTGGACAAAAAATTACTAATGATGGAATCCACTTCTTGATCAAATTCCTTTGACTCTCTATCCACTCCTACAACATCACTCTCCTCTTTAACATCCCTTCCAAACTCCATGGAAGGGGGTTCTTCAACTTGAGATTCCTTTATGCGCTCAACGTATCCTAAACATCCACCCACTACTTCCTTTTGCTCACTAATTTCTACCTCCTCCTCTTGTTGTATTTCTTGTTTTAACTCCTCCTTCACACCATAGAGCTTCAAGTTCACTCCCTCACTAAGCTCCTTGGTTGCTTCTCCACATCCAACAATGGGAGCGCCTTGATCGCATAGGCTTAGGTGGGATGAGACCATGTTACTAATGGCTTCTACCATGATAGCCATTTTTGCTCTTAACTCCGCAAACTTCTTTTCATCCTCCTCTTGTTGCCTTAAAATATGAGATTCAAGATCTCTCAATTCCCGCATGGGGGCCTCATCAGGAGATGATGGTGGAAGAGAAGGTTCATTGTTTGAGGGAAGGTTGTTATAATTGGAAGGTGGTTCATACTGGTAAAATCCTTGAGGTGATGTGTGTGGACTTTGTGGTTCATGGGAGTATTGGTATTGGAAATGTGGTTCATATGGTGGTTGGTATGGTGGGTATGGGTTAGGGTCATATAGAGGTAAATGGTGGTAAGAGGCATGTGAGTATGGTGGAGGGCTATATTGAGGAGGGGGTTCATATGCATATGATGATTGTGGTTGACAATCACAATAAGGGGCATCACACACATTGGATTGGTAGGCATTAGGATTAGGATTATACCCATAAGAGTTTGGAGGAGGTTGTTGCCAAGAAGGTTGTCCATAAGCTTAGGGCTCCTCCCACCTTTGATCTCCAAATCCTTGATGCGTGTTGTCATTAAAGCTTCCATCTCCTACAACATAGTTTGAACCAAACTCATAGCCAAAAGGGTGAGAATTCATGGTGATAAGAGAAGACAAAAATAAAACTAACAAGAAACAAAGAAAACAAAGTCCTACAACTAGCGAAAGCCAACAAACAAACCAAAAATCAAGCTATTCACAATATATACAATAGCCAATAACATAGCACCATTGAAAGTCCTCGGCAATGGTGCCATTTTGATGAAGAGATTTGTTGTGATGGTATATAATTTTCTCAAATGAATGAATTCTCGTTGCAAGTATAGTTCTACACCAACAAACAATTCCCACATCAAAAATTTTGGTTGTCACAAGAACAAACCCCAAATAAGAATTAACCGAAGTATTTAGACTCTGGGTCGTCTCACGAGGAATTGCAATGAAGTGTATGCGTATCGGCTATGAAGGGGCAAGGGATTTTGATTTATAGGAGGGGCAAGAAAAGTAAATCAAGTAAGCAATTAAAGAAAGCAAATAATAAAGAGAGACATTCTTGGCAAGGATTGAGATCATAGGCTTCCCATCCTAGTCACTAGTAACAATAATTAACAAGAATTTATCTTATTTCGTTATCTCAAACATTGGAAGAAGGTGTATGTTATCTTCCATGAGAGAATGTCAAACAAGACTAGCTAATCTCAATCCAAATGTCCCAATCAACTCACTAATTAAATTAGCAAGAGACTAGAGTCAATGGAAATAATATTAACTAACAACTCTAGATCACCCAATCTAGATTGGGTTTTCACGACTCAAGATTACCTCATTATTCTTCCCAAGCCAAGAATGCTCAAGATCTACTCTAAAGCCCAACCAAGCATTTTGTCAAACACTTGGTGGGTACAAATGGAAAACATGGTAAATGAGCAAGAAATATAAATCTACCAACTACCAATTGCAATGAAAGTAATATTATAACTCAAATCAACAATAAAAGAACATCAAAATCAAATTTTATTAAAAGAAAATCCAAATCCAACAAGTGTTCATCAACATAAAAGAGACATGAAAGTAAAATTAACACTACAAACCATGAGAGTGAAAGTGTAGAAGCAAGAATTCACAAAGGAAATAAAATAAAAACATGAAATCAAAGCTAGATCTAAGATGGAATTGTCCTAGGAATCCTAATTCTAGAGAGAAGAGGGAGCTTTTTTCTCTAGAAATTAAACTACATGATGCTAATCCTATAAAACAATTGCTTCCCCCTTTGCTTGGGCTTCAATTCTGTATGAAATACACTCAGAAACAAGTTAGAATTGGGCCTGGGCAGCTCAGAAATCGCCCCCCGCGTTNNNNAAAAAAGGGGGGGGGGGGGGAGATCCTTCTGAGCGAATCATATCATTCCAATCTATTGACAATTAAAAAAAAACTGTGCCTTTAAGTGAGTCACGTGCGGGTATCGGCGCGAACGCGCCATATGCGCGTGCACGTCGATTGGCTATTTCGTCATCCGCGCGGACGCGTCATGTACGCATGCGCGTCTCTATGCGAAATCACTTTTGGGCACGCGCGCCTTGTACGTGTGCGCGCCCATCGATGCATTCTCAATTCTTGTTTCCTCATGTATTCTCCACTTTGTATGCTTCTTTCCTCATTTTTTCCATCCAATACTTGCCTTATGAACCTGAAATCACTCAACAAACACATCAAGGCATCGAATGAAATTAAGGTGAATTAAAATCACCAATTTAAGGGCTTAAAAAGCATGTTTTTACATTTAAGCATAAATTAAGGTAGAAATACAAAACCATTCTATTTCATTGAATAAATGTGGGAAAAGGTGAATAAATCCCCTAAAATAAGCATAAGATAAACCATGAAATCGAGGTTTATCACCCTTCTTGGTGGCCATCCTGAAAAAGGAAAAAGTAAGTACATGTAAAGCTAAGGGTTCGAGCAAGGAAGGGAATGGTATAGGTGATAATCAATGCACGGTAAAGAAGGATGTCGTTAACACATGGTCATGACTACATGTGAAAAGTTCATCAATGGAAATATAGCAAGTGCATGTGATGGCAATTAGATGCAAGATGTTTATTGGCATGCCGGCAAAGGCATGAGTAGCATAGATCAAGCATTAAATGTCCAAGTTTGATTATCAACTCTTTCAAACTAACAATCTATTTGTCTTGACAATTATATTTAATTAATAAAATATAAAAGGGGTTTTGTGAAAAACAGACATTAGAGTAGTAGAATAGAATAATTTAAAATAATGTACAATGCCATACGGGTTTTTTCACAAACACGTAGCATGCATGGTAAATATGTTGTTGAAAATATTAAATTGAACATGCAAGCAACCCTTTGAGAAGTAATAATAATTGTCAATCAATTCTTGAATATACTCACAAGCAAAATATAGAAGAAAATAATCACCCAATTAAATTTCTAACACCAATTAAAATAATAAGAAAGAAAAGAAAGAAAACATAGATAATAAAAGTAAAAAGAAAAAGGAAAAGAAAACATTAATAAAAATAATAATGGAAAAGTAATAAGGGAAGAAAGAAAGAAAAGAACCTTGATAATAGATGTAAAAAATAAAGAAGGGAGAGATGAAGTAAAAAGTGAGAAGGAATAAAGAAGAGAGAAGGAAGAAGAAAAAAATAAGAAGGGATAAGAGAAATTAGGATTGGGGAAGAAAAGATAAGATATCTAGGCTAATCTGGATAAACTGTGCGTTGCATGTGATGCGAACGCGTGGAGCAAGCGTTCGCGTGGTTTGTGATAATTTCAGGTGACGCGGACACGTGGGTCACGCGCACGCGTGACCTGATTTATGCGATTGGCGCGAGTGCAGCCTCGCATACGCACAACTCTCTGTATTGTATGCACATTGCCAAAATTTTGGGTGACGCGTGCGCGTGGGTGACGCGTACGCGTGAATGGCCTCTATTTAAAAAATGACATGGACGCGTGGGACACGCGTTCGCGTGATAGGGCTTGTGCTTCCAGCACCATTCCAGCCCTACTCCACCATAACTCTCTACCATATACCCATTTACGTCGAGTTCGCAGGGTCACGCGTGCGCGTGGGCGACGCGCACGCGTGGAAGGCTGGTTTTGCAACTGACACGGACGCGTCAGGGACGCGTTCGTGTGGACATGTTTGTGCCTAAGGCACGTCTCCGGCCATGCTCCCACGTGACTCTCTGCTTCTTTTCTTCTTGTGTTGAAAGCACCTATGATGCGGACGTGTCAGCGACGCTTGCGCGTCGCGTGCCTCTTTTTTTATATATATATGCAGAATGCAAATGCAAATGCAGGCTATATGCAGCTATATGCAGAGATTATGAGAAGAGTCATTAACAAAAACAAAAATAGAATAAAGTAAAATAAAACTAAGAATGAAATGGAATAATCATACCATGGTGGGTTGTCTCCGCCACCTAGCACTTTGCTTTTACGTCCTTAAGTTGGACGGTCTTCAGGCTCATTCTGCTTCTGTTGGTGGGTCTTCCAAGAGGAAAACCTCTAGTTCTTTGTGACCCTTCATCTTTTCTCTATGATAAAGCTTTAGGCGGTGTCCATTGACCTTAATGAATTTGGAGCTAGAAGGATGACGCAAGTGAAAAACTCCGTATGGCTCTGCCTTTTCTACTCTGTATGGATCTTCCCATCTTGATCTTAGTTTATCTGGCAAAAGCCTCAGTCTGGAGTTATAAAGAAGAACTAACTCTCCTGGTCTGAATTCTCTCCTTTTGATGTGCTTGTCATGGACAACCTTCATCTTCTCTTTGTATCGCCTGGAGTTGTCATATGCTTCTAGGCGAAGGTTCTCCAATTCTGCTAGTTGCAGCTTTCTTTCAGCACCAGCTTCTTCAAAATTCATGTTACACTCCCTCACAGCCCAGAAAGCCTTGTGTTCCACCTCTACTGGAAGGTGGCAAGCCTTTCTGTACACTAAGCGGAAGGGGCTCATCCCAATGGGTGTCTTGTATGCTGTTCTATATGCCCAGAGTGCATCTTGTAGCCTGGCACTCTAGTCCTTCCTATGAAGCTTTACTATCTTCTCCAGAATATGTTTAATCTCTCTGTTAGACACTTCTGCTTGTCCATTGGTTTGGGGATGATAAGATGTTACTACTTTGTGAAATATCCCATGCTTCTTCAGTAATCCTGTTAGTCTCCTGTTACAAAAGTGAGTGCCTTGATCGCTCACGATTGCTTGTGGTGATCCAAAGCGACAGATAATATGGTTTCTAACAAAGAAAATAACAGTGTTAGCATCATCAGTGCAGGTAGAAATTGCTTCCACCCATTTAGAAACATAATCTACAGCTAACAGTATATAAAGGTAACCATTAGAGTTTGGAAATGGACCCATGAAGTCGATGTCCAAACATCAAAAATTTCACAGAAAAGCATAATCTGTTGAAACATCTCATCCCTCTTGGATATATTACCAAATCTTTGGCATGGGGAACAAGATTTACAAAATTCAACAGCATCTTTAAAAAGAGTAGGCCACCAGAATCCACAGTCTAAAATTTTCCTAGCTGTTCTTTGAGGGCAAAAAGGTCCTCCACTCTCAGAAGAGTGGCAGGCCTCTAAAATAGACTGGAATTCTGATTGAGGTACACATCATCTAATTACCTGGTCAGCACCACACCTCCATAAATATGGATCATCCCATATATAATATTTGGACTCGCTTTTTAGCTTGTCTCTTTGATGCTTAGTAAAATTAGGAGGGAAAGTGTGGCTAACTAGATAATTAGCTACATGTGCATACCAAGGAACTACTGCAGATACTGCATGTAAGCTATCAAATGGGAAAGTATCATCGATAGGAGCTGATGACAAGTCATCTTAGCCCATTTTAGCTAGTCTTTTTCTTTTGTTTTCATTAGAATTATGCACTTTCTTAAGCTACAAGCAAGCTAATTGAGTAGATTTTCATGTTTCCCTTGATTGAACCAACCATATGTGAATTCATGCCATTTCATGAGGTTTTGAACTATATTTGTTGCATATTGTGGAAGATTGAATACCTCATGATTTTGAGCAAAACTTTGATTAGTTTGGTTGATCAATGATAGGTGAAGAAGGCTTGGAGAAAGGTTGAAGCAAAGAGGAATGGCTAGGAGTGAAGAGAGGACAATGGAATAAGTGAAAATTGAACCGGGTTGCATGAAGTTAGCCCCAACGTTAGCCCCCTAACTTGGAGGCTAACGTTGGAACCTGAAAATTCTCCCCTGGGCTCCAAAAGTTTGCGCCAACGTTAGCCCCTAACTTTGAGGCTAACGTTGGCACATGAATTCCTCCCTGGCCATCCAACGTTTGCGCCAACGTTAGCCCCCTAAC